>NW_024582771.1:96556-191930 GCF_018398535.1 Haplochromis burtoni
GCTTTTATTTTTTCTGAACAGTGAACAGTTTGTTCAACAGCATGGCTCGAACGAGTTATGACCTTGTTTTTTTCCTCTTCTTCTTTTTTTTCTTTTTTTTTTTTACTGAAGTGCTAATTTTGTGTTGGAGAATGTGTTATTTAAGTGTGTAGGAACAGGTGAGCATTAACTGAATACATTTTATTACCTGACTTTTTAAAAGAAACCTTTTTCTTACTGTAAATGCAGCAAAGCGCACGCCGTCGATCCTACAGAACATTTAAAAAAAGGTACCGTAAGCACCATCGCAGCATCAGACTGACTCCGCTTTCATACAGAAAACCGATTTTAAAAAGGAAAAAAACAACAAAAAAAACATTAAATTGTGGATTAAAAGGCTCGCTGACTTTAATGCAATTTATTCTTTTCATAAATCGATTGCGGTGGATAGCACCTTTTACCATTTTTATTGAAAATTTTATTGTCCTAAAGTCACTTATTGGGAACAGGGTCAAAAAGTCGGCTTTAAAAGATGCCGACCAAAAAAAAAAATCTTCCATGAGAGATTTTTATTGTAATTATGCACATTTTTGGTTTCTTTTTTTGGGGGGGACTAGACTGTTTTGTTTTGTTTTTTTTATGAGTTGGATGAAACCAGGAAGTTTTGAGTTTGTACTGAAGCCGAGGGGATGTACAGCAATCTTTCCTGAGCTGGATCTTAGAGAGGTTACATGATTTGAGTTTTGTTGTTGGTTTTTTTTAGTTTTTTTTTGTTTGCACATTTCATTTTCTTAACAACCCAAATGCTTGTAATATTGCCAAAAAAAGTCGCACCTTTTGATGAACCTACCTGAGAACATCTGGCGGCGACTCCTCTCCTCTCTTCGCCCTCCTGCAGTGTATTTAAAAGGAAAAAAAAAGATGTATATTTTCCGGAGCGTCATCTGTGTCATTTTTCTAGTGACGTACACTCGAGATTCCTCATCATCTTTTTTCCCCCTTTAATCTGAAGTGACTAGCTATGAGACTCTTTCACTGCGTATGCTGTAGTTGGTGGTCGGTGCCCGTTTCTTCTTCTCATCCTCTCACCCAGTGAGGCCACATGCATGTAGATAGTTTCATAGTTTTTTTTCATTCATTAAGGGAAAACAAGCAGGAAAAAACGACCAGACGTCTGGTCTCCATAAAGAAGTGATAATGGATGGACCAATATAAAAAATATGCAAATATGAATGATCAAACTTTTTCTTTTCCTCCCCCTGTGCTCAGTGTTGAGTGTTGATGTCTAATTACGGTGCTTAGAATCACTTTTATTTAAATTCTTTTGATGGGGCAATAAAATTGCCAGTTTTTAATGGATTTTTTTTTTTGTTTGTTTGTTTTTTGTTTGACTGTTTCTTCAGTTATGAAAGATGAGAGAAACTTGCTTTACCCCAAGTTGCCTTTTTCCTTTAACATATGAAAATAAGACTCCGTGAATTCTCACATGGTGGGCAGCCCTGTAGTTTCAGTGCTGTTGGCTGTGAACGAAGCCTCCATCCTTGTATGCACTACGTGCTGTGTTTTAGCAGTCGAATGCTTGAAGAGATCAGCTTTCTCCAACAGCAACATGCAATATTTGTCCCAATGATCACCAGCTAATCAGGCTGTTACACTTTATTCTTTTGATTTTTTTTCAAATAACAATAGAACATTTCTGTAACATTTTTGTTTGTCTGTTGTTTTTGTTCTTTTTTTAAAGACAAAAAATAATTGTGGGGGTTTCCAGCTGTGAGCCACGAAAAGCTACACTAGTAGAAAATATAGAGCTGAATTGAGTTTAACAAGTCCGGTAATGTGCAGTGAACACACAGACTCTGTTAAATGGGTTTTACTTAATCAGGCCCATTTTGTTCAAAGAAGAAGTGGTTAAAACTTGTTACTGTGCTGGATGTTTGTCTTCTTTATGAAACATCTGAGCGGTGCAAAAACACTGTCATAGAATCCTTATTTAATGTAGTAATTGTGACAAAATGCAACAACACAAACTAAAACGGAGCTTAAAATAATCTCTTCACTATAAAGTGCCTGTTTTGTTTGACCAGTTCACACAAATACTAAATAAACTACATACTTCTTACTTCTGTTACTTAAAAGAAATTACAAAAACACTTTAACAAAAAGGTAAATTTATTCACCAACCCTCAAAAAACCGATTTGGTAATCAACATTTACTTTGTGATCTGCACACTTCACTGCATGCTACCATGTAGGGCGACATTTTTATGAGCTCTTACTTTTACCTTGAACAGCTTTTATTGTGAAATTGGAGGAAATGCATTTCATTAACAGGAAGTTTGATGGGTAGGCTGGTGTAGCTCTTACGTTTCCAAACACAGCTAAAGACATTAATAAAATCAAGATCTCGAATGTCTGTAGCAACAATCTCAAATATAAATTTTAATGATTTTAATTTTTTTTTATTGTTTTTTATTTTATTCGATGATCTTTTTGACTTTTTTGTGGGGAAACTGCATTTGGGGGTTTTTTTTTTTGTTTTTTTTTGTTTTTTTAAACCATCAGATTAGTCCTGTTTACTAATCAGGAGACACAATTAAGACTTGTGTGAATTAATCACACGTCACCAGAGACGTGTTGTTGTCCCTGTGCAGTAGTTGCTCTGACAGATTGACACAGCCTCACTAATGAGATTAATTCATTGTTGATTTTACCGTTTACTGAATTTGTTGATAATGAACCTAACCCGTGATTTTTGGGCTGCCCACTATTAGAGAATTTACGGTAACTGTTGTTCCTCTGAGACGTCCCTCAGACATGAAAACTCATTAAATCCTTTATGATGTGATGTGTGCGTTACTCCTGTCATGTTCTCATAGCTCACAGTTCTCATCTTCAGTGCACTACGTGTAAATAAAACATCCTTCTGTCCCCTCCGTCATCTTATTTGTACATTGTAAATGATTTTTCCCCCTGCGGATGACTGTTAGTTGTAGTTTTTTACAATCATATCAGGTGTGTGAGTGTGAGAGAGAGAGAGAGAGAGAGAGAGATTTAGTTATTGTTCTTTTAAGCTTCTTCAGTGTGTCTCAACATTTCAGCATCTCTTTTTAAAGCCGACCTTTTCCAAACCGGAGGCGGGGTTTGTGTTACACGTGACCTGCGAGGCTGCAGCTTTGATTTTTTTTTTTTTTTCTTATTGTTTTTATATTTGTCCATCCAGCCATGAAGCTTTCGACGTGATTTTTATGTTAAACCTTTCTTTTCCTGGCCACGTGTAAAGCTTTGATGCCATTCCAGTTTGCATTTCTGCTTTTTGAACTGCATGAGTAAAGGTGTACCTCCAGCTCCTCGTTCGGTTTCTTCCCCTCACGTAAACAAAAGAAAAGGCGTGATTGCACTCCTTCAGAGTAACGCAATATGACAATGATTTATATCCCCCCTCTCTAGATGCTGTTTTCAGCTTGAATAAGAGCGAATCGATCAAATTGTCCAATCATATTTGCCTTTTCGCTGTTCTTATTTCGGGATATTTTGGTACATACTGGGTACTACATGGATCCTCTTTGTACTTTAAGTACTTTTAGCAGGAATAAAATCAGTGTAAAGGTTTCTTTGTTCTCACTTCCTGTTGTTCTGTCCATATGTAAACTTTTACTCGTGGCTTAACATTTTCTATGCTCTTTTGTTTTCTCCCTTTTTCTTTGACACTTTAGCTAGCAATATGTATATAAATATATTCTATGTGCTAACATGGAGGAAATAAATGTATCAACAAGTTCTCCAGAGTCCGTTTTGGTTTCTTTTGAGGATATGATGCATTTCATAATGCAGGTTGTATCTAAGATATGCATTTTTACTTTAGTTTAATATTGCTTACTGGTAAACAAGTAAACAATATTAATCAGTTACTCTGTATGATGCTGATTAACTGTAAATGGTTCCTATTTAAAAATGACTGTTTCTTTAATACTGATCACCTAAATATTACTGACGTGGGAATTATATCACTTATATCATTCTTACCTTTAATGTCTTGATGTTGGTTTTTCCTTCAGCCACATTTGGAAATCTGAGTTTAAGAGTTTAGATAGCAGCAGTGCACAGAACGGCAAATGTGCAGCACTTTGCAAACCCCTTGGCCCACCGCTCATTTTAGATTTTGCTTTTGGTTTGGTTGCAGTGGTTTATTGAAATGAAAATGCACTATACAAGCTAAAAGAGTTTGTACGATTCTAACTTGGAAGTCTTTGTTTGAACACGTATTTTGTATGACCACCTTTAATAACTTAGCGAGTTTTCAGACCCCCTTAGCAACTTTTTTTCTAAAAAGCGACTAGCAACAAATCTGGCGACTTTTTCTGGTGTTACTGGAGACTTATGACGTGAAAGCGCGTATCGCTTTCACTCTCGACAAGCAGCGGTGCTGCCGTGGGCACCTCACCCGTGCCAAAGCGCTCACGGGCGGAGGATAGTCCTCCCCCAGCTGCTATCAGGGCAGGAGATGTTCACCCATGCTTCCAAACTGCAAATGAATCGCTTATGAGCAAAGCCGCTGCTCCGCACTGACTGTAACGCAGTCAGTTCTTCTTTTACTCTTATGCTGTTTTGTGGATCACAAGGTTTAAAACTACTTATAAACACACAAATTAACTCCACCAGAGTGCCAATCTGGGGTCACTTTTGCCAGTCCAGGCCCGGATAAAGGAGCAGGGTTGGAATTGTGACATTAAAAAATAATAATTGCTAAAAGAAATTTAATTTGTAGTTCTAAATAAATTCGTTTAAGACGTTTTTTACTCACACTCTCTACCACGATGTTATTTCTCTCTCCAACAATGTAGGTTACAATTACATTAGCATGACCAATTATGCAAATTAGGCGATGACGTCATTTAGCGACTTTTAGGACAACCAATAGCGATTTTCCTTACTGAAGAGTTGGCAACACTGGATCTGCTTCACCACCTGAGCCACAGCCACCCCAACCGCTATGGTTGGCGTTTTTCATGGATTGAGGAGGGAACAGTGTTTTAGCAACAAGCTGCTAGTAAAACTGCCCAAAAGATAAAGGCTCTTTGCTAAGTTGTGTCGCCGGGAGAAGTGTAGCTCAAGGCCACTTTAAAGAATTAAACATGTTTGTCTCCAAAATACAGAGCGACCTGCGCGACTTTTGCACAATACTATAGTTTCATGTTGTATAGCTTCTCAGATGTAATTAAGAATGTGGAATATTCATGAAAGTTTTCAATCAGCAACATTTTAAAGCTCAGGAATCACCGTGTGTGATGCATACAGCAACAATGTTGCAGAACAGTAAATAAGACAAACATCGAATTCTTGTCAAAATTGTTGAAATGTTTATTTAACTGAAAGATTTTATGTCAACTCAAATAAGACATTTTTAAACCTTAAAAAAAGGGACATACATTTTGCCGATAAAAGAAAGAAAAACAAACTCTGAAGAAAGTGCTTTTTTTACTTTAAAAAAAATCCTGGCATTGAAACTAGAACATTCTCCGCCAAAGACGATGAAGAAGGCCCTCCTGCTCCGACCTCCCCGCAGCTCTAACGAGTTAAAGGGTCTCTGGCAAAAACACCTTTCTTCCTGTTGTGACATCACTGTATGAGCCCTGATTGATCAGTCCGTGTAAAAATATGAAGGACTTCCCACTTTGATATTTACAACTGCCACTTTCGGGGTGATTCGCCTTTTCCGAGCCGGAGGTGATAAAACGAGTCCAACGAGCGCTGCTGACGGTCTGTCTGAAGGAACGTTTCGGTCCAGCTGTGAGAGTTTGAAAAGCGACAGATGTTCCTACTTAACATTTTAAAGATCAGTAAACCTGTTTGTTCCCAGAGAAACGTGACGCGTGAAGAGTTCTGACCCAAAGGCGCCAACCACACCAAAAACAAGCCTGTTGTAATTTCCTCTAGTCGCCACTAGATGGCAACGAATCTCCTGACTCAGATGATACATTTTCAAAAGACGTTTGTTATAAATTATTGGACTGCATTAGTCACGAGATCTGTAGTTCCAAACTGAAGGGGGCTAAAATGTAAACACAGCAACATGCTGATACTAGTGCCAAATATCGATATTTTTAGTGAAATACTTTGAATCAGTCTTCATTCTCCTGCTGATGCTTATAAACGAGGGGAACGTGATGCCACACACTTTATTGTTACTGTTAACAGCAACGTAATGTGCCACTATCATATCATAATTTACTTTTCAATCCCTGCTATCAAACCACGTTCCCACTCTCATGTCTCTATCTGAAGGAAACCATTTCTTTGTAATTCTTGAGAGCGATACTGATATTTGAGGATTTAACAAACAGATTTCACTATTCTCCAGCCCGGATCAGCTGACTCATCCATATGTATGGAGGGCATTTCTCCCACCTCTTCTTTAATTTTCATGGATCAGTATATCTAAAACGCTCCTACTGATAAATTGGCAAACGTGATAAATTTGTCAGGATCTAAAATTAACAACTTTGACTGAGAGACCGTACGAGACATTTAGGCTTTTAAAATGATTAAAAAGTCAACAAAACAAAGTTGTAGATTAATTTCCCATTATTTACTATTAATCTAAAATGCTCACATTAGCTACAGATATCCTGGTTACTGCGATGAACTTCACTGTAACAGCCCTGACACTCAATGCTCTCCATCACCTTGTAGGCAAATAATTATCCCTGTGACTGAGCTGGAAAAGTTGCCCCAATAATAGATGGAAATCTAAAATAAAGGCAAATTCAAACAGAGCAACATTCAATAACACCTAAACTTCTGATTCTTTACATTTCTGGCAAAGTTTTACTTTCATCCTCTGTTATTAGAAAAAGAGCCGACTATAAAAAAAAATAACTTTTGGGAACTTTTAGGGATTTGTTTTAATATTTAAGAGCATAAAAACAACGTTTCTGTTTATTCCCAGGACAGGATCAGAACTCTTCACACGAAAGCTGGAATAAAACTCGGAGCATCGCTTTTATAATTCCCATTTGACCGACACATTTCAGACCAACGTGCAGACGCACGGCCCCTCATGCTTCTGCTTTTGTCTGGGATTAATCCTTACGCTCATCTTCAATATAATCTATAATCATATATTTCTATTTTCAATAATAGGCTTGATGTGAGTTTGTTTCACTCAAGATAATACAATGCTTTTTTTCTTTTTCGTAATATTAGCAAATATTCAAGAGCAAAACATTCTCGAATGTCTCGTCATATACTTCTAACAGAGAAACAAAATAAATTAAATCAGTTTCTGTTTGTACATACTTACATGATATGAATTTATGTTTAGCTTCGGTCGAAGCCGTTAGTTTGTACGGAAAAATAAACGGAGTTGAAGGCTGCAGCTGTTAGTATATGAAAATTAGCACGCCGACTTTAGCTGAGATGGGGCTTCAGAAAATAACGATTCCAAACAAAAAAAGAAAAATACGAAAGAAACGTACCTCATCGTAAAACCGGGGGGCGGCTGCGACGCGCTCCCCTCAGACCCCGCCCTCGTATCAAAACATATGTCGCACTTTGTAATGGTCGATATCGTTTAGGTTTTTTTTCTCTTTGTGTGTAAATATCCTTTTCAAAAAAATAGCCTAAGGAAAGCAAATAACATGAAAATAGCGAGTGAGCCACACGCACTTTAAAAGCCGGGATCTTTCCTAACGATTGTCCTCTACTGCTGCGAGTTTTCCACTTTTCGGTAAACAGTCGGCACGACCCGGGGACCGCACTTCCTCTCAGACTGAGTATGACCTGAATGCAATCTAGATGCCAGCGCTGGATTCTGGGAGCTAGTTTGCAGCGGTTACGCAGCCTGGGAGTAAGCACCAAAATTCAGGGCAAAAAAGTCGACCACCTCCTCCCCTTCGCGCCGGAAACTCTGCCTCGGCTCCGCTTTTCCTTCCTTCGGTCTCTGGAGCAGAATTATCTTTGCATCTTCCTCAATTCTTCAGCCACCAGGGGGCGCTACATGTTGTAGGCCACATAGATTGGGTCCAGCTGGTCGGCCAGGAAGCCGTCCCGCAGGTGCATCCTCTGCTTCTCCCCTCTGGAGTTGATGGGGATGACGCCGATGTCCACCACCACCACCACGCCCACGATCAGGTAGTGCTCCTCCAGCACCACGTTGGTGACGAGGGGGACCAAGTCCAGGGCCTCCTGCTCCGAACCGTCCAGCTCCACCACCACCACCAGCAGGTTGGTCCACGTGAACACCGCGCTGCGGACACACATGACGAAAACTTGAATTCTTGTCACCCCAGAAGGGGCGGAGTGTGTAATCGACCTGTTGGCAGTTCTCATCCACAGTTTTTAAGATATCACGTTCAAATTTGGCATGACAGCAGATTCTAATAAAAGCTCGATCGAGGCAAAACAAATGTGAAAACCTGGGATAACTTTATTCTTCAAACTTCAAGACAATGTACTAGGCCTCGGGGGGGCCATGAGTACCTAGGCTGGCGAAGCGTTTGACCTTGAGTGTTAGCGTCCAAGGTCAAAGTTGGTGAAAAAATCTCAAGAAACCACATCGAGTAACATATCGTACATAAAGGCGTGGCGAGAGCTGAACAAACTTTTTTATTTTTTCATAAAGACACTATAATGTCATAACTGGCTGATGCTCACCACTCTGTGATGCTCTTGTGCGTCCTGATGACGGAGGTCTCGATGTCGATGGGGTGGTAACGCATCCCTCTGAGTTCCATGGCTTCCTCCAAAGCACCGACCACGTACAGGGCATCGTGGCGCTCTGTGGACACGAACAGATTTCCTTTCAAGCCACCATGCTGCGCTTTTAGATTAATGTACGAGTTCTCAAAGCTTTTAACGTGAACGGTCTTCCTGCACAGATCAAAGTCACAAAGTAAACTCAGCGTTTTCTGCAGATGTCTGAATATCTGACTGTTATGAGCTGGAAATAAACATTTGAGTGTTTTAAATATCAGACTTGATCTCAGCAGAGAGAAAGAGCCAATCAGGAGGAGCCGGCAGCACTTAGAATCAGCGCTGAAGCCGTTTAATCGTTTCCTCCTCGTTGTTGTGCGAGATCATTAAAGGTCAGCCGCAGCATTAACCACGTCGACCGTGTTCGACGAACGGCCCGCCCTGACCTCCGCTGGCGTCGGTGAGCTCCGTCCTGCGCAGGAAGCCCAGGTATCCGGTCCGAGCCCAGACGGTCTGCGTGTCTCCAAAGCTGAGCCTGGAGTTGAAATGGTCGGACTGCAGCGCCTCGTCCCCGTAGACGGTGAAGTAACCGCTGGCGTTGTGGCCACTGTGCACCCAGATCTGCAAACGCACAAATAATACAGCAGAAAATAATCGTCAAGGGATTATTTCCTCTATAAACGTCAAACAGATGTGGACAAACATCCATGTTTTCACTTCATGTCCCAGATTCTTGTCATTTCCACTTGCAGAGCTTCCAGGAGAAAACAAACATAAGGCCCGGGGGCCAGAATCAGCCCTGCAAGGACTCCAATCTGGCCCAATGGAAAAAGCACAGGAGGGGGTACGTTTTGAGCTTTTAACTGTTTGGGGTTTTTTCACTGATAAAGACCTCCCCCATGGCCATTCATGCTAAACCAAAGAAATGAAGTAATAGATAAACTGTTAAATGACAGAAATATTCCTGTTTTCCACCATCTACCAAAGGAAACCTTTTAAAAAAACATTTTAGTGAATTAGACAAAGAATATCAGGCGCACCTTTTCTACTGAAATAGGTAAATATTAGGTTTAATTGATCAAATTCAATGAGTTTAAAAAATGTAAATATTTCAGGTTAATGTTCACTTTGTATGCTGACCTCAGTTTTTCAGGGATAAGATATCAGATGGTGCATAAAAGCTGTCTGGGTTCTGTTTCATGCACGCAGATATGAAAGTTGAGTCTCTGTTCAATTAAACGGATAATTCAAAATAACCCCCAGAATGGAAAGACTTCGAGGACTTTGATGCTCAAACACGATTGGTCAAAGGAGCTTGGAGCAAAGTCCGAAAACCAGAAGCCTTTTTATTTTCACGTACAAATATCTGTTTATAGAGAAGACCATTAAAGCTCAGACAAACCTCTCCCAGATGTGACTCTCCCATTGGTCCCTTGGTCTCTGGGTTGGCGATGATGATTCTGACCCCCGGCAGGATCTGCTCAAAGAGAGAGACGCAGATCGAGCAAAGACCAAAAACAGCTTCTTTGAAAAAGTTAATAAACGTTAAATTTAAATAAAACTGACCTTCCCGGACTCCATCAGTGGCAGGCTGTGTGGCGATCCCCGCTCTACGAGTCTGACCCTGCAGAGCAGACAAACGGGGACGTTTCTGTTAGTCGGCTGCGTATTATCTCTAATCAACATCCCATAATCAGGATTCTGGACAGGATCTTAACTCTGACTGTTGACCGCTAACGGCTAATGTTGATGTGATGTAAAAAAACAAAAACAGAATTGTGGGAAAAAGCTGAAACAGTAAAACTAAAAATAAACCAGGACGAGTGGTTTGTCAGACTGCAAACACGGAGAGCCTGTGGTAGACTCGGGCCAGCTTAAATCAGCAGTGATTACATGTAATCATGCACACTGACAGTTATATTTATACACAGCGGGATTGCACGGCCCTGCTGCTTCGTGCGCTGCGACTTTTCTGTGTGGAAATCAGCAGACACAGGCTGAGCACCGTAATGACGGGCTGCATCAGGGAGCAGGAAACTGCGTCTGGGGAGCTTCAGGGATGAGTAACAAGCTCCTGACGAGTTCAAATTAATGCATTTTTCAGTTTGTGTCGGTTTCTTGCTGGTCGTTTCGCCGTTGTTCCTTTAATCCCGCAGGCCCTTCTCGTCAGAGATGTTTGAATAAGTCCGAGTCTCGCTTGTTATCTCGGATGTGTTTGTCCATCTCCACCAGCTGGAAAACTGACAGCGTTTCTCCTCTGAAATCTGACACTAATGTTGAGCCCTGGCTGGTTCATTAAGAGTCAGAGCTGTCTCGCTGACAAGCAGCAGTCTGGCAAAACAAATGGCGGTGTTACCCAGCAGGAAATGTGACTCAGACTGGGTTTGATGGGTTTTAAAGTTCACCCCTCTCACACTGTGGAGAGGCTGTGAAGGTGACAGTGTGCATGTCATATTGTCTCAGAGAAACTTCCAGCTTCTCATTATATTCAGACTTTTTTACCGTCAGCCTGCAGCGATGCTTCTGAGCTGCAGAGAATAAGCCTCGCATTACAATAACAATCTTTGCTGAGCACTTTATTTATTCTGAGAGCGCTCGCCAAGTCGTGTTGTCTCATTCACAAACTTCACGAGCGAAGCCGTCCGGCAGAGCGCTGCGGCGCCGCTGAAATCCCGCAGGACACCGGCTGAAGACTTTACAGCACAGAATAGACTGTGTCCGCGTGAGAGTCGACGGAAAACCGATTCAGTGCATGAAAACAACATCTAAGAAATACACAAGGCTGGTGTTGCCGACTCCAGCCGAGCACGAAAATCCATCGGCCTGAAGAAACGTGAGCCATAAAATACCTGGAAGAAAATATTTTGTGTTTGTTGAACCATCTGACAATGTATTTTTTTAATTAATCAAATATCAGTCTGGATTTATGAGTTTGAACTTGTATCGTATTTTTTTTTAATTCCTTTGGTGAAATCAATAAAAATAAATAATCAATAAATGAGAACGCTTACAGTTACTTTAGTTAGACTCTGCCAAAATGTTACAGAAACTGTCACCAATAGGGGAACTGCTGAGTTACAGATGCTCTTTATCTTTTTAGTTTTAGAGTTAAGGCCACTGTAAATACAAACGTGCTCTTAGTGAGGCCTCAGTCACACAGGCCCCTAACAACCTCCCACTGACAGGGAAATCTTCATCAGCTGCTTCATGAGCGGTTTCTGACTCTCACAAAGTTAAATTGGACACATGGAAGATGCTGAGAAGCAGTGAAACAGAGGACGGTGAAACCGGAGCCCGACTGCTGCAACACACTCTGAATGTGTCTCCATTTCCAGTCTGTGTCACGCTTCTCAGTTTCACTGCCGCTTGGAGAGCAGTTGGCATCTTTCATGCAAATTACTGGTGACCAAAGCAGTCGTTAAGAGGTTTCAGACACCGAACATCTTTCTGCAAAGGTATCTGTTAAGCTTCTAACAAAGCAGCAAGGACACTTACCTGTCATGTCGCAGCGCCCTCATATCAACATAAACAGTTGTGGGGTCAGGTCCTGAGGTGCCCTGAGAAACACCAGCGAGAGAAAGTGTGAACACCACAGACTCACAAAACGTCCTTTTTATTCAAAAAAGGCTTTTTATGCAAAAATTGCTACAGCTTATCGACTCCTAGCAGACTGCAGTGGATGCTGTGTGGTCATAAAGAAAAGCTTTACCTCCACTGAAGGAGGGACGTAAATGTTTTGGGTGGGAAACTCCAGGCATCAAGGGCTGGTGTCCTGCAGGTTTTAGTTGTTTCCTTGATCCAACACAGCTGATTTAATTGGCTAAATTACCTCCTCAACAAGTTCTCCAGAAGCCTGGGAACAAACTAATCATTTGATTGAGGTGTGTTGACCCAGGGTGAGATCTAAAACCTGCAGCACACCAGCGCTCAAGGCCTGGACTTCCCCACCCCTGATCTACAGCATTTACAACAGTGTGAAACGATCAATGTGGGAGCAACAGCAGTGATTGTAGAAGGAAAGTCAAACAATTTAAAAAATAAATGCACATCAAACTTTCTGCAAAGTCAGATTCTACCTGATTGACATGCAAACGATAAAGTAAAGAAGGGGAAAGTGATTAGTAGCTGCAATTATACCCACGTGACGACTCACCCAGGACAAATTCACTGTTTCTAAAGTACACACAGGTTGCACAATACATGCATTCAGTCAGATCTCTTTGTGCCGACTACTGTACTCTGAATGAGTGAAATCACTGAAGAAAAATTAAGACAGAGAAAAAGGACGAGATTAAGGATCCCCCTCCCTCTCCGACCTCTCTCCTCCTCCATCCCTCCCTCCATTAATCCAGGATTAAAAACCCACCACCGGACACACAGCGGCATCCTGGGAGTCTCACGCCCACACACCCACAGTGCAAAAATGCAAACGCCCTCTCTGAAGAGACTTAAGGCAGTGACCGCTTCAAGAGTATTCAGTGATTTATTGGCAAAGGGAAATTTGATTGGAACAGGCAGAGCAAACATCCTTTGGTGCTGGACTCACACCACAGAGAGGCACATGCACATGTATCCTTGCACTGTCACGTATTCATGATTTCTGGGAGTTAGCTGCAGCACTGAGCTGCTGCGGCTAACGAGCTTGTTGATAGCAGTGGAAACGTCTTGATGCATTCTCAATCATCCAGGAAAGTAAATCTCCAAAAGCTGATTCTGATCATCTGGACGTAGCGTTTTGTGGGAGAAACGTTTCGTCACTCGTCCAGGCGACTTCTTCAGTCTCAGCTGACTGCAGGTTCCAATCTTATAAACACTACATTTGCATAATGACTGAAACCAGCCCACTGAAGGAACAATGGGCTGGGAGGTCAGTTCCTTAATCTTAATTATGCAAATTCTCATGACCATCTACTTTACAGTCTTAATAATCTTATAGATCTGATCATTTTTTACTAGCCTATTGTTTGGTGATTCCTTTCCTTAATTGTTTTATAATGCCACTTGCCTTACATCTGTCTCTTTACTCAGTCTTATGTTATTTATATGCAGTAGTTTTATGGCTACAGCCTCTATGCTTTTTCCATATGAAGGAAGATTTGCTTGCATGTTTCTATGATGAAAAAAAATCGAGCCATACATGCAAATCAGAGCAGAATCATAGACGGAAGAAGAGACGTGAAAGCGGGAGCAGGTGACTCCAGATAGAGACGAGGGGCGTCACCCGCTGATTACACTGGAAGACAGTTTCCTAATGAGTCTTTGGTCTTAATCACTTGCTTTCTTTGGTGTAGCATTTTATAAATTATGGCCTAGTTTAAAGTAAAAGCAGGGCGCGGCTAGCTTGTGATCGATGAGTCACTGTTGTCTGGGGCTCCTCTCCAGCCCAACTAAAGATCTAGTTCACAAATTTGTGGGTTATAGCAGAGTGGCTATGCTGCTTTATTTGAGCTATTCTAAGATGGATTTTATTGCAAATGTTCTGCTGTTTGTTCTTTTTGTTGCTGGGAACAGAACAGATGTCAATCATCTGTATTTATAATTCATCTGACTGGAGACGTGTCAGCTGTGAGTAACACATCTACAGATTTGGGGGGTTTTCTCCTGGAAAGTGTAATAATTTATCTCATGTCAAAGTTCAGCCAAAATACTGAGTGGGCGAAATCCACAGAGTAAAGCTGCTCCAGTGTCCCTGATATTGACTAAGTGCCGTGAGACCCAGCCAAGCGTCTCTTAAACTTAGATCTAAAGCCATCTGATGAGAGGTGTGCTGGCAGGCAGTGGGGTGGTGATGGTGGCGGTTATTGCTGTTGGGCGGGGAAGGTTGATGGTGGTTTCCTACCTGGTCGGCAAGTTTTCCCAGCCTGTGAGGCTACAGCAGCAAAGAGGGGGCGGAGGAGGAGGAAAGTGAAGGGGTAGAAGAGGAAGTAAAGAAGGAGGGAGGGTGGAGACAAAACCAAGTATGAGAAATGTGGGTGGGGTTACGCACAAAACAAGGAAGTAAGAAAAAAATGTCAAAAGGGTAAAACTCAGAAAACCAAAACAAGCAGTAAGAACAGAAAAGAGTCTTCAGCCAAATGTTAGTCTGCTCATTTAAAGCTGCCAAACAAAGTTAAAGCTTACAGTAAGTTAGCGTGTGACGATTTCAGTGTTACGACTGTGTTAGCGTGCGAGTCTGCAAATTAAACTCGCTGACGATTAAAAGGCTAAATTATATCAGTTTCATATCTCCCCACTAAGTCTGTAAAATCGTTATAATATAATAACTTCTCTTAACAATTCATTTAATTCCTGACGTGGCTGAAAGCTGCAAATCAGATCTGAAATGTAAAAGCAATGATCAGCTTGAAATGGAGGATGGTCCTGAACCTGAGACATACAGGAAATGAAAACCCGCTCTGCTGGTGAAGAGAATGGCTTTTTGTTTTTTAGTGTCCAACTGTTCCGGACGAACGCCGCGCATCTGCAAAAACGGCACATTCAGACGTTCTTGCATTGCGGTCCAAACACTCTTACAGGCTTCAGCTGAGCAGGAGTTGCAGAAATCCTTCAAGTGATAAACGAAGCTGTGAACAAAACTGCACTTCAGCAGAGATCGGCTAGATTTGCTGACTGTTAAAAACTCGTTAAAGGCTGGATATCTGTGATCTTTTCTTGTGGGGAAATCAAACTTCTTCGACTTGTTCTCGGTGTTTACCCAGCAGGCCTCGAAGAAACAACAGAAACACCGAGCACAGAAGAACTGCTGTGAGAGCTGCTCGACATCACACTTTGTAAAAATATAATTTTTCACCTCATCTGCTTGTTTACATCCACTTGTGCACCTTATTCTTGTTTTTCCAAAACAGGTCATTCATGTTCATCACAAGTTGAAGTTTACGAATTCCCGCCTGGGCCGTCTGTATCCAGTAAGGGTCCTGGGCTAGACCCCCCCCATGTCTAACCAAGCCTACCTGAAGCAGTAAGTCATACCGGCTCAGATCAGGTGTTGAGGAGCCAGGGCACTCTGAGGAAGTGGCTACTGGAACAAGAAGGCATCACTGGGCAATAGACGTGTGTTGGAACGCTACTACACAAGTAACCCCAGCAGACGGGGTTAAATGGAATCTTTGATACCCAACAGAAGGGGTACAACAAACATGCTATGATGATATCATCACCTCCACCCCGAGATTGCGTACCAAGCCCCAAGTGATCGTTGAGATACAGTAGGATAGGTTACCAATGCAGCACTACGGACAATACCACTAACCAGCTGATCTACGCTGCTGGAGGCTGAACTTGGCCGCCGCTTGAAGAGAAAGCGTTAGAAGGCAGGAGAAACCAGCTGTTCCACACAGTAGCAGGGAAATAATATGAGACAGAGCAACACTGAAGAGCACAGGACAAGCTCAGTGGATCTAACCACAGCAACCACTCTGAAGAGGCTCTAGTAACCATCACAGTGGCACATATCAAAGAAGGGGACAGGCCCTGACGTGGTCCACACCTACGTCGGTCCTGAGCTATAGCGGTTCTGCATAGACATAAACCCCCTCAATGAGATCATTAACAAGACTGACTACAGAGTGGAGCAGTTGTCAGCCATACAGATGACATGTACACATCGAGCTGTATGCTAAGAGTGAACGAGACATCGATTCACACCACACATGATAACGAAGAGAGGGAAGGTATCAGAACTGAGGGGAGTGAACTACCAGAAAGTGGTTAAAATAGTCCTTAGCAAGTCGCAACTCAACCAGACCGTGTGGTAGCCATCAACAAGCTTTTGGCCAAAAAAGTTGGAGTAGATGTAAACTTCTGACCACATCTGTAGGTCTAAGACTCTTTAAGCTTCGCTCAGGGGCAAACACTAAGAGACAGATATTTTAAAATGCTGCATCTTCAGTCATCTCGACTCTTCTTTGGTTTCATTCTGATACTCAGATCTGGGGACAGTGGTGTAAACGTGCCGTTCACCAAAGATAGCTCAGAGCTTATTATTCAGACCTCACCATACAAGCAGTCCCACAGGTACTGTCATATAAGGAAAAACATGAAACACAGCAGTCGGATGAATAAACCAAACCAAGCCAAACAGCTTCCTCTGACTGGCTTTCCCAGAAGATCTCACTGGAGATGATCAATCCGTATTACTGTAATCACTTTACAGTATTTTATACCAGACAACAGACTGAAGCACAGGATCAAACGTTCATATTCCATATGTTTTGTTCTTTTTCAAATTTCCAAGTAGAGCAGGGCGATATGGCCAAAAATATTTATCACGATATATATTTGAAAATTTGCGATAACGATATAACCGACGATATAATTGATGCGAGACAAAATACAACTCCACAACATTACTAGCGCAAAAAGACAACCTTCCATTTATTTTCACTTAAACAAGAAGCTGGTTTTTATGTACATTAAAGCTTTATAAAAATGTAACAGTGCAAATGCAAATTCCTTGCTGAAAGTTTAACCAAAAGGCATTTCCAGTAGAAATGGGCTGACATATCCTGAGCATAACCATGTATAATATCCACTGAAGTTAAAAAGAGGTGCTTTGCAACATTAAACTGCAGTGTGCAGTACGTATTTTTCGGACCATAAGGTGCACGGGATTATAAGGCACATTAAGCGAAACAAAGCAGTCAGATAAATCAAACTTTATTAAACTCATTCTTCTTGCTTCCTCCACTTCTGTACCATTGATTCATTAATGTTGAATTCTCTGGCAGCTGCTCTATTCCCATGTTGTTGCAGTATATTAATGACTAACCTCGTATTGTGGATGGATTATCTCAGTTGTTCTCCTGACTGAAGTTTGGTCCGTTTACAGCATCCTGCCATGCGATTGCATTTGTCTCTAACCATGAAGAACCTTCACGTTAACTTTTATAAGTGGAAAAGTGTTAGTGTTCGTCCTCCAGCTTCACTGTTTATGTTATGCTAACATAGCTGTGTCGCTAGCGATCACGTAGCACATCATTATATACCAGCTAGCCCAACTTCAGTAACCCTACAAACGTCACTGCTGTTTAGTTTCCTGTCTTCATTTATGTTGGAAGTGATAGCAGAGCTGTACGTTTGATTTTTTTTCAGAAATCTCTCAGTCAGAACATGCAATATCATGCTTAGGTAACTAGCGAAACTAGCGAGCTAACTTCCGCTAGCTTCCTGCTAACTTCTAACTCCGTTAGGGTTGCCAACTCCCTGAAAAATAAATTAAGGGACACCTCGTGGCCAGGGCCGGGCGACCCAGTTGTCTTCACCCTTCCCAGTGTGGTGAATTTTCTAGCTCTTTTTTTGTGTGTGAAATTATTTTTTTTAACCATTTGACTTGAAGTTGATTTAAGTAGATGCATATTCTATTCTTTGTGATATGAACACGTGTGAAACAAATGATCATTTTTGGAAAGCTCATCTGAGCCTTTTCGATGTGGCATCACAAAATCATCACGACCACAACAACCGTGAAAATAGTTGAATTTGCATTGCTGCTCAATCACAGCTGCCTGATCAGTGTTTTTTATTAGCAATTTAGAAAAGTTGATGGTGGTGGTGTGTCTGTGTGAGTGAAAGACAGAGAGAGCGAGCGAGCGACAGATTTTCTGCTATAACCTTCATTTTATGGACGCACAGGGTGAGCTCTCAGGTCGCATCAGAGCATCGTGACCTACGAGCTTCTAACCCCTGCAAGTCAATCGTGCAGTTTGAGCAGGAGCTGAATAACGTGACTGAAAAAAATCGCACAGTGTCTGCCCAGCTTTAGGTGTACTGTCGTCCGAGACTTGCACCGCAGTGTCGGCGTTTGTTTCCCTGTTGGCCATGCTTCTTGTTGTGGTCATCTGTTGTCTTCCGGTATTTTCTCCGTAAGCGACCTTTCCTCGACCAATGAGATGAGCGGTAATCTGAATTGTCATACTCGAATTGTCATAAGTGTGCTGTCAGCTCATTGGTCACAAAGCAGGAGAGGGGCTGGGAATTATGTTTTCAAACAAAGCGTTAATTCCATTAAAAGTTATAGACTACTTTTGATTCTCACTGTATTACGGGACAAAGTGCGTCCCTTATTAGCTCAATACGGGACGTGTACTTTTGTTTCTAAATACGGGACGATTCCGTTTTTAAGGGACGGTTGCAACCCTAACTCCGTTAAATGTAATAACTTTTGTTTTCATGGATGCCTGGAAGTTAAACTTTCATAGTTACACCTGGTAAAGCAGCAATGCTGATCGTTTTATTAAAGATGAAAGAATTTAGACAGTTTTTAACTCTCAGTGATGCTGCAGTGTTGTTTGACCTGAAGATACGAGTTTAGGACCCAGATTACTCCCAGATTTAAGAGCATCTTAGTCCGACAAATACGACAATAACGACGGCCGCTTGCATGTTCTGCAAAAAAATGTGCTTTGTTGTGTATCTGACGGACAAACACCAAACCAGTTCCACATCACTGAAGTTGCACCATTTTTACAAACCAATTCTGGTTCATCTGTTTCACTCAACAATCGGCCATGTGCGTATGAAAACAAAGGCACTGCGCATGCGCGTTTTACTCCCATTCTATCGCGATATTTCATTTTCCTATCGTTGCCTAACATTATACCGGTATTACCGTGAACGGTATAATATGGCCCAGCCCTATTTCCAAGTACGTGCGGCTGTGGCATAGATCCTCGACAGGGGAAAAACAGGAAAGCTCCACATACGTTCTTTGACATCTTTAGGAAAAGCTTTAAGATATCACCGTGCTTTGTACCACGGTGCCTGAACCGTGACGCACGTTTACTTCAGCTGGACTCATCAAACAGTTCAACATTTCTCCTACTCCATCCTGTCAAGGTGTAACGCATCAGACCATCGTCTGCGCTTGTGATGGACTGACAGTGACGACCATCTGCTCAGCCGAATAACGGACAAAATCCTCCTTGTACCTCGTGGATTAAAGTAGACGAGCAGTTATAACCACAGCCTCGGTTTAATGTGATTTATCTGCTGTTAAGTTGAATTTCCCTCGTGTTCATCCGAGTAAGACAGAGTTAATGTCGTTGGAACAGATATTTGGGGGGTTTTCCACCCAGTTTCACACTTTTCTACTTAATGCATAATAATTTCTGATGTAGGGATCAGAGAACTGTGGTTAATGGCTTAAACGCAAGAATACCCTTGTATCATTAAATATGAAAGGATAAATTCTCTGATACCCTAAACTCTGCAAAATCTCAGGCTGCCTGATCTGCACATACCGCACTCATGTGATGAAGATGATGTAAATCTTCCTTTCTCAGTTACAAACTTCTAACAATGGAGTTTTTACATGTTTGAGTCCTGGTTTGTATCAGATCTTAGTTTTTGTTAATGAGAAACTTGTTTCACATGTACCCAAGCTGCAGATGCCACAGTGAGGGTTAAGGGTGCTTCCTGGAATTCTTTCTTCAATACCGAATATTGAGCACAACCGCTAATAACATGCCTGTCCTACAAAAAACCCCCAGCTAGGTTCTTAAACGTGACACCAAGAAATGCTCGAAGGCAAAGCAGAAGCAGGAAGTCGGACAGACCTGCAGGCAGATTGCCAGGTTGACCCTGCAGCCGAAGGAGGTGCTGACGGCTCGGGGGTGGAGTCCCAGGTCCTTGAAGAGTTTGGAGAAGGACTGCGTCAGGGCTATCCTGGGACGCTCCTCTGCTACAACCACGCAGGTCCTCACTCGAGACAAGTCCAGCCCTCGAGCCTGACGGGACAGAAAGGATTTCACAGTCAGAAGGTTTGTCGGTCGTTAAATTCAACCAATGTTTCCGTGAGACTGAGCCGCCCGCCCCGCTTTACCTTCAGCGAGTCCGTCTGCAGGCCGAGGCCTTTGGTGCAGAGCTCCATGACGCTGTAGGAGCAGAAGGTGTCGCGAACTTTGTACTGACTGACGGCTGACAGCCAGAGAGCCGGGTTCACTTCCAGCTCGGACGGAGGGATCAGGATGGACTGGTGACCTGAGTACACACTGCAGAGAGGAGAGCGCTGAGTACGGCGAGGCTGCACGGTTACATGATTAAAGATCTACAAACATGTCAGTCGTGAATACAAAGGAAAACACAAACTAGTGATCATTAATTATACTGAAACTTAAAGAGCAGAGAAAACAGAAACAACCTGGTCATATAAAAGCCTCAAACAGGAACATTTAGAAAGTAAGAAATGCTAAAAACTTCCATTTTAGCTCTAAATAAGAACTAGGAACTACGATTGCCGACCTGCAAAGGCACCAGAGGACAAAGCCCAGGCCGCAGTACGGGTCCAAGCAGATGGCGACCTCTCTGGACGGGTAAAGCTCACACTGCAGCTTGATGGAGCGGCAGAAGGCACTGGTGGCTGTGTGAGACATCTGCAGGAGAAAATCTCACATGAAAATCTTCTTCTTTGTCAGTGCACTTTTTACTAAAAAAAATTATGAAAGTAGGCTTGAAAACTCTGTGCTGTTTATTTGTTTCAGTCAGTGGAGACCTGTGGAGATCGTCTCTGTGCTGCTGGGAGGTTTTTCAAGCAAAACTGAGAATCAGCTGAGGGGGTTTTTTCAACTTGGAGCAAAGAAAATCCAAAGGATGGAGACAAACCTCTTTCACTGGTTGAGATAAAAATGATTAATGAACTAAAAGTGAATTAATTAGCATAACAACAGTCTGGAGGCGGCAGTGGCCACGTGAACTGGCGGTCTTGTTTGCGCCCATTGTGTTTCGGCACCAGTTGCATCGTTAATATCCCGGCTTTGACTGATTTGCTCATTAAGCACAGTGGTTAAACATAATGGACGGGAAATTTAGCAGCACACGAGAAAATACGCTGGCATTGTTTCCTCCTGTCCTGCTCTTTTTGTCATTCTGATTAGTGTGTTTTTCTCAAAGAATTCATTAATGAGGCTTTTGTGTGTGTGTGTGTGTGTGTGTGTGTGTGTGTGTGTGTTGCATACACTCACAGCTGGTGTGAACAGTATGAAAATTAGCATTTGTGGCAAACTGAGCACAAAACAACGAGCAGAAAAGAAACAAAGACACGATCGCACCATGTGAAGCTGTGTGAAAGTAAGAAGTGGAGGTTTGGTTTCAGGTAGGAAGGTTGGTGGTTTGATGCCTGGCTCCTCTAGTGTCCTTGGGCAAACTAATGAAGTTGCGTAAGTACTTGTCCAAAAATATAGCTGCAGCAGTGTCAATCGTTACTTCAGCCGTGTTGATGATTCGGGGAGAATCGAGCTTGACTCCACCATGGAGGTCAGGAGGACTCATTACCTTTTGGAGATAATCAGGATCTCATGTCTTTATTTCTTTACAACAGCAAGAGAGCAAAATTTGACATTATGTGTCATTTCATCACAAACGTATCAACAGATAGATATGTTCCTAGTGATCGGAGGACTTAGATCCCAGACACAAGCAGCAGGAGTGAGCTTCCTCTGGACTCTCAGAGATGGGTGAGGAGCTCAGTCACTTGGGAGGGACTGAGCGCACAGCTGTTTCTCCCCCGCATCGAGAGAAGCTGCTTGAGGAGGGTTCAGACCTCTGATTAGGATCGCTCCTGCATGAACTGTTTCAGGCATGTCCCGCTAGCAGGAGTCCTCGGGGTAGACCCAGGACAAGCTGGAGAGGTTTATATTTCTCAGCTGGGACTGTGGACGTTATCTGGACTATCTTATCAGGAAAAGCTGTCTAATTAAATGATTTTGTTAGTTTGTGACATTTTCTGATATTCTTTTCGATCAACAAAACTTTAGGAGACGAAAAGGTTACAAGATAACTTCTTTTACTGCTTTAGTTTCTTTCGATTTTATGGAAATAGATTTTTAAGTTTACGTTCTTTCTCTGTGAGCATCCGCAGGCAGATTAGAGGCCAAACAGGAAAATGACTTCACTTTCACTCAGACGCACACACCAGATGAACAGCAGCAACGAGCTGAGCACAGGATGGAGGTTTGTTTTACTGCAGTGAATCAATAATCACTTTAATCTTTAAAATGTCACCACCATCTATCTGCTCCCCTCGAACAGACTTCCAGGCTCCGCTGCACAAAAACACGTCAGCACTTCCTCCTGTTTTAAGCTTCTCTTCAGCACCACACGAATAATAACCGAGTAAAAATCTCTTCTTGATAGAAGAAGAGTTTCAAAATAAAAGTCTCTGGCTCTCCTCCAAACCATGTGTTTTTTCTGCTGGGAATAACTGGAGCTATGCTGCTAATGTGGATAAACAACATTAAATGTCATCATTAGCTGTGCGTTGGTGTAAAAGCACGAGTGTGTGAGTGTGTGCTTACTTTGACTCCAGCGAGCATGCCGGTGGTGGAGACACTGAAGTCCAGGTAGGCCAGGGTGTCGGGGTTGGACGGTTTATACAGCAGAGGAGGTTTCTTCTTTGGCAAATCGTCTAAAGGAAACAATCAATTTTCTCACGTCAGAGCTGATGAATTATAAAATACGCAGCTTAGCGTTAGTTTTATTACTCAGTCACTGTTTTTTTGTTCACATAGATCACCTGTTCATTAACCAAACTGTGTTTAATCACTTACAGGGTGCCCTCAAAAAACACATCGCCTACCTGTGTCCATGACAGGAGGCCAGGTCCGGACATCCACGGCCGCCGAGGCTTCTTTGGACCTCAGCAGTTTAGTGATGACCTGCGTGGTCATCACGCACACCGACCGGCTCACCTGCACGATTCAGCGCGCACAGATCATTCATAAAAAAACAGATCAGCAGTAACTGAACGACTCCAACAGTGTGGAGAAATAATCGCTCCTCAGCTCAGCTTCACCTCCCGTTATTCACACGATTCATCTGTTCACTTTTTTGGGGGGCTGGTTTAATAATAATAATCTTATTATAATGATCACAGTGTACGTATGCACGTCTGTCCTCTAACTCCTCCGAAACATGTCATTCAATCTGGATGAAACCTGAAATATAAAGTGAAATATATATATAAAGGTGCCAGGATATCAACGTCTATGTAGCTTTTGGAAATCATTTTTATAACACTCAAATTAAACTGATTATGTCCACGTTACAACTATTTCGTTGGCATTAAGTCTACGTTACGACTTTCAAGTTCTGTCTGTCCCGCCTGAAATGCACTCCTGGGCTTTTCAAAGTAAAATAACAGCTTTCCCAGAATTTTATGTTTTTAAGGTTGTAAAGTTCTGGAGTGAGAATCTCAGGAATGAATATAGTAAATATTAAAAGTTTTCAGTTTTAAGTTATTGTGACTACGTCATCTAAGAAATCAATCTTTTATATTTACAGACACAGAAAAGTCGATTTGTAGGTAATTTGGCCTTTACTTAAATGAGCAACTGTCTGTGTGTTTCTTTTATCATTTTAAACCCTCGCCTACATCCACATGTCAGGTTTTCTTAGAAATACCTGCATCTGCTAAGAATAAACTGCTGAAGCTGTCAAAATATTCTCATTAATTTTTTAAATTAAGAAAACAGAAAGTGAGGTGAAGAGGGGGCGGTGACTTGCACCTACGTGATCATTCACGTTTTTCTCAAATACTTTAAACACAGAGATTGGAGCCGTCACAGAGTTGGTTTACCTCCACGATCATCTTGACGGTGGGCAGCGTGGTGGCGATGTTTTGCGGGTGAGGCGGCCGCACCGTGATTGGCACACAGCCGGCGTAAAGGCAGCCATAAAACGCCACGATGAGGTCGATTCCTGGGAGAGGACGTAGAGATGAGAGAAGAAATAAGAGGGGATGAATTGGAAGAGAAAGGAGGGTTGGAAGAAAGAGAGGGGAGAATTTGGAAAACTTAAATAAGTTACAGCTATTAAGGTGCCGTATACTGAGCGATGGACCCTCGGGGCCGTTAATTGAATGCAGCTTTAAGAAAATCTGCTCGTGTCGGGTTGTTTTTCCTGCACGGCTGCGTCTGTCCTACTGTGATGGACACGGCGCGCTGTGTCTCAGAGGGTAATTACACTTCCTGCGTCCTCCTTGTTTTTCCCCGCGGCGCTCTCTTCGATCTAACCGAACTCACTGAACATGTTTGGCGCGTCCTTCATTCCTCATTTTAAAACATCCCAAGTTTGTCCTTGTTAAACGTCAACAATTTAAAGGATCGTTAAAAAAGTCGCATTTAACCCATTTTAGCACAAGTCGTTCTCTAGAAACTTCATCCATCCTTTCATTTCTTTTGCTTATATAGGGCAGTCACTGAAAGTATAATAAGGTTATCCACTCAAACACTTTATATGTTTATTGTCATAATTACAATGACGGTTTTTCGCCCGATGCCCAAATAATTATTATTTTCCATCGTCCCAAAGAAGCACTGTGGAAGTGTAAGTTCGGCTTGTGGGTAAATCAAACATGCATCATTTTCACATTTTTTTCCAATTAATAAAAAACGAGCACTGCTACATTAGTGAATGAGTAATAATAATTGTAAGATATAATGCATAGGCACAAGGGGCAATTTTATACATAAGTCTGTTTATTTTAATACTTTCTGAACATTTGTCAGACTGTTTAAAAACTTCTACTTATTTTTTTTCAATGCACAACTTTTAGCATCAGACAATTTTACAGAATAAATGCTGGTTACAGCCTGTGTGGTATTATGTATGTCCTGTAATTGCATTTAAAATCATTTTCATTTATTCATCTGCACTCTGTGTTTTTTGAACTTCAGTTAAACAGAAGGGAAGAAAAAATGCATTCAAATGAAAGATGGTTTGATTTTTAAATTAATAGATGCTCATTTAAAATCATTAAAAACAGATTCCAAATGACAATTTCTGTTATAAAGTAAATATTAACAAACATTAACATAAGCACTGGTCTAAATTATTCTTTTTGGCATTTTTGTCTTTTATTAATTCTAATTTTTAATTGTTTTTAATAATAAAAAAAAGGTCCAACCTGCTGTTTTGGACCAATCAGCAATCACAGCAATAAAAAGACAACTGTAGGTCAAAGATTCAAAAACTAAAATGATTAATGTGCAACCTTCAGTTCTCTAAAATAGTTTCCTAAGTCTGTCTGCATCGATTTGTTCATTTACCCAAAATATTCGTCATAGAGGGTCGGGGCTCATATTGCTCCCGTTATGTAACAATAGCTGAGTCTGTGTGTGGCTCCGAATCCAGGTACATCTGTCCATGTAGTACATTAATAGTAATCAGGACACTTTTCCAAGCTTTTTATTTCCTGGTTCAGATCAGCTTTTATTTTGAAAATTTGAGGGATTTCGGTAAATCTATGACATCCTGCAGTGTCACCGCAGAGACACAAGTACAGCAAGCTGACCTGCTGTCAGTGTTTACCTGGAGGGTAGACCAGTGCAACGTGGTCTCCATCCTGCAGGTGGCCCCGTTCAGCCAGCATGGCGGCGATCTTCTCTGCTCTCTTGTGCAGCTGAACACAAGTCAGAGAGCTGGCTATCGTACCCTGGGGGAGGGGACACACACACACACAGAAGATTGACACATGCAATCAGCAGCGTGCATCAGTAAGTGTCATGTCACATTTTCCGTTGCAGCATCTCAGCGGTGAACAGCTGTAAACAACCCAGCGGATCCTATTGCCATTATGCAAACTAACAGTGGTGAACACCTCCCAGCCCGGATTCCTTTTCTTCAGCCAACACAGAGCAGAAAGAAAGACCTGCATCTTCTTTTCATTTCTGCCTCCCTTTAAAAGCACACGCACTGCTTCAAACAGCCCAACTGATTCCTGTTAAAGCTCCTTCCCATGTAATACATACACATCACCTATACTTCAGCTCCTTAAGTCATTTTCTAGATTATTTAGGAGTTCTATATCATAACATATCATTCATATCACGCTTTAAAGCAAACCTTTGAGACAAAAAAACAGAATAATGTAGATTTAATATTTTAAAGTTTTAAAATATTATTATTTAAACAAACTATGAAGCTCTGTCTGCCAAGACTGAGAAGGATAAGCCATTTCTGAACACCCCTGCTGACCTTATCATACTATTTTTTGATAAGATACTAAAAACTATTAAGTCAATATCATCTCATACACTGTGTGTGTGTGTGTGTGTGTGTGTGTGTACTGTGAGGACTCACCCTGGAGTTGAGGAGTGTGTACAGGACGTGGTCTGGAGTGGTCTGGGCTCTCCATTGTAACACCTCAGACAGGAAGAGGAACTAAAAGACACAATCAGTAAAAAGAATGAGATTATAAATTGTAACCATAAATAATAACCATGAAATATCCAGCAGAGCAGCACTCGACATTCTTTCTGAATTTTCAATCTGAGAAATGGATTGAAGGAATCATTCTAGTCTCTTTGAAACCCAAAAACATAACAAAAACAGTGTACGCTCAGATCATCTGTGCTGAAGGTGACCGGGGTCGGGCTGGAGACGTGCGGGATGCTAGCAGAAGTATCGGAGCTGCTGCTGCAGCAGAGAACCACCTCTGATGGTCCTTGGTGGAAACGACTGGACAGAGACACCGGGAGGGCAGGGATGGAAGCACCCGGGTCTCGCAGCTGTTTCAGTTCATTTCAAGTAAATAACACAGTGCCAAATCCCAACAACTGTGTGAAGGTGCAGACCTACAACATTAGAGGGAAAACCCCTCCAATCACACAATCCTCTACTAGCAAGCACCAATCACAGCAGGAAGGAAAACCTCCACATGGCCTGTCCTCAGTCCCAATACGCCCCCTACTGAACATGTTTGGTACATACTTCATCAGAGGCAGCCAAACTAACGACCACTGCATAACTGTGAGTTGCATTCATTCAGGAATGGAGAGCAGCTCCGGAACAACAGATGCCATGTGCAACCCAACATGACATGTGCAGTCCAGGTTTAGACAGACGACTGCTTGCATCACTTGTATTAAACATCTGGCATACGCATATATTATAGTGTCAGTCTATCAAGTTGTTACATATGTTAGAGGTCTGGCAAATGCATGTTTTTTTATTACTGGAAACTCACTGCATGTCTTTTTTAAGACAATATTTAATTTACTAGAAACTCTGAATGCACCCCAGTGACCCCAGACCTGCAGCTGGAAGGACCGATGCTTTAAAAATGCAACAGAGTTCAAAAAGGTTTTTGAATCAAATTGAGTGAACGTACAAGTGGCATACAAACAGCCAAAGTCAGCTGCAAAACTGTCTAAATCTCAGCTCGTGAACAGGTGATCAGCTGACTCGAACATCTTAAAATGTGCATGAAGATGCCCGTGAATAAAACGGGAGATTGGAGGAACTTTTCTCAGTTATCACCACCAGTAAATTCTTTAAATGGCAGCATTTTTACAGCTAAAATATCCCCACAGTTTATCACGCGAGCACGTTTTCTTAGAAACGAGCCCTGTGACGTGACTCATTTTGGCAACCAATAATGGCAAAAACTCTGCTCCCAATATGTTTTACAGCGTTGGAGCTCTGCTGAGACGCAGACCGAATGCTGATGAAGTATCCTGATAAAATGAGATCCTGGCAGCTCAGTGTGCGGGGAAATTAAGGTGATGCACTTAATTTGTCAGAGAAATACGGAGGAAGGAGGGCGATGTTAGTGGAAAGGCAACAAGATCTTCATTCTTCACAAAAACAGAGACAAAAAGCGAGCGTGATGGAAATTACAGCTGGGAGGAGAGAACGCCTCGAGACAGGGCGAGTTTGTTTCTGGGCTCATGAATTTTTCAAGATTTGCTGCTGGAGTGAAAGTCATGCCTGTTGAGCTTTGCTCTGCCAGAGAACATCACTTTATATGTGTGTGTGTGTGTGTGTGTGTGTGTGTTCATGCTGCCAGACGCTTTGGTGACAGATGAGAATTTGGCTTTCAGACTCTTAATCCTTCGACCGTAAAACAAATGAACCTCTGCACCGCACCGTGTCCGTCACATCTGGGAAGAGGCCGGGTGCGCTTGATTTGTACTGCAAATTTCACCGACTGGGACCAGCTACACAACACTGAATTACACTGCTACAGAAGCTTTAATGGTATGTAAACTGTTGCTCCTGCAGCTGCAGAAGAGGAGACAAGGTTTTTTTCTCATCGACAGAGCCCACGGAGGTTTGCTCGTGGACACTTTTTCAGCTGTGGGGAAAGAATACGGCACGCACTGAAATAAAGGAGAAGCATTCTGGTCAGATTTCAGAGACCCTGAGATCCAAATCCCAGATGAGCCCCACTCTGTTCACACCCTGAATACAAAATAGATCAGCCACATTTGATATTTATTAGGACCAGTGAATTAAAAGTAACACATATTTTGCTCTCTGGAGACTCTAGTGATGAACCTGCTGACTCAGAGAGAGACAGACAGTTGAAGGAAGATGTTTTTTTAAAGCCTAATCAGGTGCTGATTGCAGCAGATGATTATTGATTGAAACTAACCCGAGCGGACAATCCAGAGGAGGTAACAGCTACTAACCTGCTGTACGGGCTGTGTGTTTACCTTCTCGTACCCACAGGATCTCTCCCACCTTTCTGCTTAGCAAATGAGGATAATCATTACAAAGTCTGAATAATCTTTAATTATAACTTCAAAGCTGTGCGCCACCTCAAAGAAAAGCACTTCATTATAACGCTGTATATCAGTAATTAGGACATCTTTAATAATGCCAGCAACCTTTATGATAGCAACAACGTTTTTAAAAATGTAATAATTTGTAGCAAAACTTCAGAATGTGGTAACAATGAGTTCTGTCTCAGCCCCCCATCATCCATATGTGACTGAGACTAGGGCTGTTCCATATAACGATATATATCGGATGACGATATAAAAACGTCCATCGTTTCATTTTACGCTATCGTTTGTTTCGTGGTGTCGCAAAATAAACTGTTTACAGCGACATTTTTTCATGGTTTTGATGGTCGCTGTAGTGGCTATATTCATTTCTTAAAGTTCTCTATTTCTCTTATATTTAATATAACCACACTACAGACGGACAAGCGCCTGTTTTTATGCGTTGTCGTTAGCAACAACGACGGTAACACCTTCGCGTGTCTGCTTGTTTATGTTCCACATAAACCTTTCACGATAAAGCTCAAGATCCTGTTGAGACTTTTCAAAATAAACTGAATCACGTGAAAGAGCAGATTATTTACGGATGAGAAGTAAAAAAGAGTCGCCAGGTGTTTAAAAAATAAACCTTAGACTCAAACGTTAGAACAGGCTTTTCCCCGCAGCACTCCGTGTAACAAATACTCACAAAGAAAACAGCGGCCGTTACAACTTATGTCTAAAAATGTATAGCTTCATGCATCGGTTAAAACTCCAGCTACACGACGCGCAGCTGGAAACACTTCCCGCAAGTCGAGCTGCCCGAGATTCAAGAATTTACAGAAAATGTTACATTTTTGTGATTTATATCGTTATCAGAACGATAGATGTCTTATATCGGGATATGAGATTTTGGTCATATCAGCCCTAAATGAGACTCATTGTTACCACATTCACATGTCAGACCTGATCCTGGCACAAGACACGTCAACACCTCACACAATGAACATTCTCAGATTTCGAAGTGTACATTTCCAGATTTTATTTCTATAATGTATATCATTCACTCACTGTATATAATGTTCTCTCTCTTTTTGCACAGTCGAGGAGCGTATCAGGACACATTTCCCTGCGTGTTGAACTTGTATAACTATGAATGTGACAAATAAAGAATCCTGAATCTTGAAGTTGACAAACGGAAACGTTACAAATTTGAATCACCATCTTAACAGTTCTGGTGACCACAGACAAAACAATATTTTAACTCGTGATTTTTGTGTCCAGCCATTATTTCCTGATTATTATAGTCCAAAAATAAATTAATTAATAAAACAATCCTGATAACAGTTATTCGCCCATCAATTCTCTTCTGCTTGGCCAATTCAGGGAGGTGGAGGCTGGAGCCTCTTCCACCTGTGAGAGGTGGGGTGTTTTCAGCCTGTCACAGGGCTAACACAGAGACCATCCACAACCACATTCACACCTATGGCCGTTTTACAATCACCAGTTAACCTAACTCCACTAACTGCATGTCTTTTGACTGTGGGAGGAAGCCGGATTACCCGGAGGGACACGGAGAGAACATGCAAACCACACGGAAAGGCCAGATGTGCATCAAACCCAGTGCCGCCGCGTTGCCCATCTATTAGAATATCTATAGAATCTATAGATATATGAAAAAATAGCAACAGTGCTATCAACTAACAGACGCTCACTTTGAGTTCAGGTTTGGTCTACACCGACTCCTGAAGGCGTCTGTCCTCTGATGAACCTCAGAGATAAACCTCGGTGGGTTTATCTCAGCGTGTCTGCTCGAGCAGAGGTTGTTAAAGCAAATCCGCAGACATAAATATGATGAATCCTTTCGAATAACAGTAAAATGTATCTCGTGTGTGAAAGTAAAATCCATGTGTGTGATTAATGCTGCTTTCTTGTGGTTTTTAATGTAAGCTGTGAGCAGATTAATGCCTCACTTATCAAAACTGTTAATTTAAACGACTCTTCAAACACTCCGGTACGACCCACAGCGTTCTGCTGCTGAAACCATCGCTCAGCTCCAAGTTTCCAGTTTCGATATTATAACCCTCAGAGTCTGGCTGACGAAAGATGGCGTCATCTGCTCGCCACCAGCTTCACGCATGGCAGACCTCGAGGGGGTGCAAAGATTTAAAGGAGGTCTCTCTGCTCTGATGAAAACATCACTCAGCTGCTTGTGGGCTCAGCTCTGAGCTTTCATGAAACTTTCATAACAGCAAATTAGAGTTTGCTTCCGTTCCAGCTCCCTCATACGTTGCCATCTGCTGCGTGGTGAAATGTCCTAAACACCTTGCAGCTCCGTGGCTGCACATGTATTAACGAGGGGGATCCAAACGTTTGCTTTACACAAGCGGGCTTTGTGCTTAACCTTCAGGAGGAGGGTAAAGTTGTTTGTTGCTGTTTGTAAAAGATGCTTTGGCCTGCAGTTAAACCCGAAGCCTGGAAGAACTGGAACCTGCCTGCAGATAAAGCTCGTGTTATCTGTGAGAGAGAGGGCTGGCATGCTAAACAGAGACACAAAGAGCTTCTGTCTGCAGATACAAATCTGGTCTCGTATTGTAGCATTTTATCAGCGTGTGAGCGAGGGTGCCGAATTCTCGGGCTAAAACACCGAGTTGCTCAGTTGTATCTGATGTCATTATCAGAGAGGACAATCGCTTCAATGAAACACGACACAGCAGCCACCTGGCCGGTATTACATCCCCTACATTTGGATGAAGAAAACTGCTAAACCCTTCTAGTGGCATCTGTTGCACTGCGCCGACTACGAAGCTAGGAAACTGTTTGTATGGTGGTCTGAAGTGAGATATTACATTTTTCCTCTTAGGCTATGTTGAATTTAATGCCAAGGGATCATTTTGAGGTAAAGATGCAAAGACCTTCAGGCAGGATCAAAGCCTCAAACAGCCAAACAACTTTAAAACAACCCAACGACTTTGGGTTCTGTTATGTGTGATTTTATGAGGCTGTATCTTTGCACATTTACCACCAGCACGGGCATTGCTATAGACCAGGCAGTAAGACAAGGTGTTACCCTGACCACCGAACCCTAAAATCCCAAAACATCACAGGCATCTGGGGGATGTGCCAGAGAGTTTGATCCACAGGAGCCAAAGGACCTGCTGCCAGTGTCCCAGTCACACAACACAGGACACAGCCAGCGGTCCCACATCCGTTCCCTGAAGGGTAAAAGGTGTTTCACAGCACAATGTTAGGCAGGTGTTTTTAATTATGTGGCTAACATGTGCACAGTGTATGCACAGCATTCAAAACAAGCCTGTCGTAGTTTTCAATTCCACTTAAGAGCTATTATGTTTTTAAAAAATCTTTTGGCATTAGAACCTGGAAATAAAAGCTCCTTTTTGGATATTACTGAATTATATGTGACCATTGTATGTGTGAATGCTGAAATCAGCATTTGCCACAGATTTTATTCACTTTGATTGTTAGAGTCTGCAAAAAGAAGCCTGGGTTATTAGAAAAATAGAAACACTTGAAACTCGCTGATAGAATTCTGAGTTTAACGTCAGAATTCTTGCAAAGAAAAAGAAGGACACCCCCCTCCTTTTTTCCCCCAGTGGCTCTAATCCTCTTCCATAAGTTACAGTTTCTTCTTTGTGTTTGTTTGTTTTTTTCATGCTGCTTTATGGAAACAGCCGTAATGAAATAATAATTTTCCATGAAGTCATGAGACAAGCAGTCCTGTCTACAGAGGCTGAGCTCATCCCAGTGTGAGCGTTTAGTGCTCAGTCAACCATCGCCGGGCAAATCAACGTTATTAGAAGAGGAATGTGAGAAAACACTCGTAGTGAATCACATTTTACTCTCTATGAAGTTACACAGAAAACATTTTAATAAATACAGGAAGTTGGGGTTGTTTCACTCATCCGCACAGAGGGCCTGGTTTTCAGTGGGATGGACATGGAAGGAGGAAGTGGGGTAAAGTGGAGCGATGAATGAATGAGCGGATCAGACAACAAATGTCCCAATAAACACGGTGATGATGAGGACAAGCAGCAGCAGTAAACACAAACCCTACGTCCTGATCCTTCTCTAGAGCAAAGATGGCGTCACCCTCAGCACGCTTCAGGATTTTCACAGTAAAAACTAAAACACAAACACACTCTTCAAATTAAACCTGCCTTCAAAACATCAATCAAAGCATTTAAAGCAAATATGTAACCCGTTCCTGGATTATTCTGCAGTCGAGCCGAGCCGCAGTTTGTGTCCCACTCTGAGCGGATCATCACTGCTGGGATCATCCCAGTTTCATTTGTCATTACTTTGTGAACCGTCTTATTTTAGCAGAGTTTCCTAAGTGGCAGAACAGAAATCTGGATGTTTTAGGAACATACGGGAAACCGCTGATTTGAGATTAAATATATTTAAATTGTGAGAAGAAAAATTACAAAAAAAGTTAGAATTTGATGTGAATCAATTGTTAGTGCATAGCTTCTCAATAAGCAGCCTTAACCAACCAAGAACTCAAGGCACTAGTGTTTCTATATCTGTGGAAAACGCCTCTATGCTGGTGCTCCTCCTGCGTATGGACGCCTGTTAGCTTATCTGTGGTCTTCTCGGTTTAACTTGTGCATACGCCATAATTGCTGTGCAACGACCGTGCAGTGAAGAAACAAAAAGAAAAGCTTGTGTTTTAATGTCGGCTTCACTTCTCCTCACCTCGACAGTCGTCGATAGGTGTCGTAGCTTTTGCACACAGCTGTATCTACACACAATACAGGAGACATCTCATCTGTTTGTCGGCATCCAAACACACATGCGGCATGCTGAGAGCGAGGCTGAGGCTGCAGCAGCCTCCCAGCGCGCTGCGGTGGAGGTGGTGGTTGTTATTATTTAGGGCCTGTCTCTTTTCATCAGAGTCTACAGAGTGTGCGCTCTCTGCTGCCGGCTGCCTGACTGATGACATTTTCAGCACGAGAGACGAGAGGAAAATCGCTTCTGTCAGTAACGCACACCACCTCCTGCTATTCATCACTCCTAATCTCTCCGTCTCTCTACTGTGTATTTAAATCACCTCACTTTGTCTCATCTGTGTTTTCTTTTGGTTTCCTTATTTACTTTTGTGCATGCTGCCCGCTTTCTGTTCTTGCATAACACTGAGTTTTTCTATACAGATGCTTAAACATACCAGGCAAAAAAAAAAGATGATAAAACATCCCATGTTTGCTTTTTTTAAGCCCCAAAACTCATCATTCTTCTGTGGATCCACCAGGAATATAACAATTTGGCTTTTCTTGAAAATACAATAAAATAAAAAGCTAAGACAACTTAAGCGTGCCGAGTTATACTAACTAGTTATTCAGTGAGAATGACTAACATGAACTTAATGTCTTATGCCAAAGGAAAACAGTTAAATGCAGTTTATATAACCTGAGTCCTTTTGTTCATGAGGACAGTTCTCCTCTCCTCCAAGAGGCTTCTTCAGTTGTTCGTGTAGAGTCCCAGGTATTTAACCACAAGTGGGGGTTTCCCTATAAGTGTGGTGCTGATGCTAAAGTTGGAAGAGAAAAACTAATTTTGCTCCTTAGCAAGGTTTTTTCTTTCCCCAACTTGCCTGATGAGTCCTAAATCTCGCCCTCTATTCAGTCATTTAAATTATTTTAAAATAATGTTTCCCACTTTTCAATGCATCCATATTGGCCCCTCCCTACCTGTGCGACTGACTCCACACTGACACTCCCACTCGCTCCCTTAGGTCTTCGTCTTCTGCTCACCGCCCCGTCTCGCCATTATGGGGAACAGAGCTCTCGGCCGCTCTGCTAGCCGGCTCCAAAGTTCACTTCTGATATAAGTAATACAGGCTCTCTTCCCTTATTCAAGTCAAGCAGAGCCAGCTCAGCCGGACGAGCCTCAGCCGTACATCTGCGCAGCGTTAAAGGAACGCTGCTTTTATTAACATCTGGGCACCGACCCGGAACATGAACACTCACCGGGAGTTATTCAGCGCTGCAGGAGCCTCAGTCATGGTGGCCAACAACAGCTAAACCTTAACATTTTTGTCAGCTACGCAAACACTGGAAACCACATCGCACAGCCTCAACAAAATGACTGGAATGACTGAAATAACAATCACAGCACAAGCAGAGTTAAACATTAATAGTCCCACGGGGCACTGCGAGGCTTTGCCAATGCAAAGTGTTCTGTACTTCAAAAAACAAGCCATGAATTATTAAAAGGAAACAAGTACGCACAAACACACTCCTCAGTCTGTTGGACGAAGGTAAGGATAACTCAACATAACTCAGGAAACTTCAAAAACTAGCACAACTAAGTTAATTAGACCAATTAAATTAGGCGAGAGTTGTTTACAGTGCTTTACACGGCAGACAAGGACTCCATTAAGGTACCATTAACACTTTCTGTTGAGTGAGTTATTAATGAGAATAAGTCGTAATGGAGTAAGACATGAAATGAAGCCAGATGCGTAATTATGTGTACTTTGTGTGTGTCGTGTTTATGATGATGGCGATGATGCAGAAAACCAGCAGACCCCCCCTCTCACACACACCTTCCTTGCCTGGTCATTGTCTTCGATCTGACCCAGATCCCTGCCGCTGGCCTGGGCGATCCTCTTTCCCGACACCAGATTCCCGACCATCACAGACGCAGGACCGATCTCTGGAGGAGGAGCAGGGAGACGGGGACGAGAGCTCGGTATGAACAAATACAAATACAATAAACAGATTCTACATTTTTATCTGATTACAGTCAACGATAGTTAAAAAACATTACTGGTATAAATGCAAAAATACGGATTGAATTGTCACGGCAGGAAACGCACAGCTGTCAACAATGGCTGCGATGTAATCGAGCGCCGCACAGGGCCGTGACAGACCGACTGTGAGTCAGCACGCACAACATCAGGACCCTGGAAGTGGGGCGGCCAAATTGAGAAGCTGATTTTTTAAATTTGTGCTTTCTTGGAACATTTTTGTCTTCGATTCTCTTTTCTTTGTTTGGGTCGTTCCATCTAAACTCCGGTTGACACTTCTGCTCGCCTGAGCTGGAAACGGTGAATACTTCCAGCCACTGAAGCCAGCGTTCGGCTATTTTGTCAGAAGTCACATTCACATACAGTGACATGCTGCCCATCATTTCAAGCTCAGATGAGGAGGCAGGAGGGGTTGTGATGTTTCACACTGATTTGAGTCACGCAGATTTAGTGAGTGAAACAGCTTAGAAAGCTTACTGGTTTCTTTAAAGTACTCCTTTCCCACAAAATTAATCCTGCGTGTGTAAAAACTCCACTTAAGGACATCTAGTGTGTTTATATGTGACATCAAGTTGTTCTATAAGCTATAAGAGCCTCTATAACGAGGATCCCTTAACTGTGCTCTCACGTATTCGCTCGTCCTCGTACTGTACCTGGCTGCTTCTGCCGGGGTTTGGGCAGGTTCGTTACGCAGGTGTGCGGACACATGAGCACGTTGCAGGGGTGCAGCGCCCCCTCCAGGAAGAGCTGCTTGGTCTCGGACAGGTGGATGCCACCCAGTGGAGTCTTGGGCAGAGTGTTGGAGGGGACCAGAGCCAGGCAGTACACCCCCACCTGGTGGATACCGTCTATCGCCTGGAAGACATCGTGTTGGGAGAGGTATGCTTAGATTTATAGATGAAACAATGTATCGAAGGTAATAACTAAGATAATAAATCATATTATTATGCTGTTGCTTTGATTACTATAATATTAGTGTTTGATCGTTTTTTGCTCCATCGTTTCATCTCAGCTTCTTTTGAAATCGCTGATTGCTTCTGCAACCCGACAAACCAAATGGAAAAACACGCGGGCGGAATCTGCAGCGGTGAAGGAATAAAGAGAAATGGTTTTACTGCAGCAGTTAAAACTCCAGACGGCTTTTATAGCTTTGCCACAGTCGCCACGCTGGCTCAGAGACTGTGAGCTCAGGTTTTATCTATACAGTATGAATGCATAATATAGTATCACAAGCTGTGTGTGTGTTTGTATGACTCTGGGAGTGAAGGAGGCTGTGAGAGCTGTTTTGTCACTTCAGCAAGTGGGCTGTTAAAATGTGTCTGCTGTGTTAAAGGACCAGGCTGGTTCTATTCTGCAGTTTTCCAGCTTCTGATGAAAAGACAAAAAGACAAGTTGTGTTAGATTTTTAGATTTTGAACTCAAAAATCCTACGTTGGCTCGTTTTCAAGTTATCGCATTCACAAACTTGGGTGTCCACACTACCGAACCCAGTGGGTTGACGACAATATCCCATCAGTTATCCATGACTAATGGTAAAAGCAGCTCACAGATACTTTTTGACAACAAAATTCTCAGAATTACAGGTTAAAAAGTACTCAGTAACTCTTTGAGGTTATTTAACAGAAAAAATGTTGTCATCAGACAGAAATGAGCTTCACTAAGTCGTCTAATTTTACCAGAGTCCTTCCACAAAGTTTTACAGCCTGCTCCAGAGTAAACACACATGGACACTTCTCACACATCATTGTCAGCTGAGGTTAACAGTGTACTGTCAGTGTACGTGGATATATACACTTTTAGTGGGAGTGGGTCCGGAGTCACTTTGCTGTCTGAGTACACTCACTACAGATGAATGGTGTCCCGAGCTTTTCAAGTATATTTAAATAGGTGAATTATCTAATCAATGCTCTGCCGACCATATTGTTTTTTTATTTCCTGATTTATTGATAATTGTTGATATTATTTAAAATCAGTATATACAATTTTTTTCTTTCTTTCTTTTACACAAACATGTAAAAGAACATAACATGCCGGTTAGCCACATGGGGTACAGATGCAGTTAGGCAGTCTAAATAAAAGAGGTTTGTTCTATAGCAGGGGTGGGGGACTCCAGGCCTCGCGGGCCTGCAGGCTTTAGATGTGTCCTTGATCCAACACAGCTGATTTAAATGACTAAATTACCTCCTCAACATGTCTTGAAGTTCTCCAGAGGACTGGTAATGAACTAATCATTTGATTCAGGTATGTTGACCCAGGGTGAGATGTAAGACCTGCAGGACACCGGCACTCGAGGCCTGGAGTTCCCCACCCCTGCTCTATAGCAACCACCATAGCTAGGATTATACGCTCTTCTTTTCCAAATTTGCTTCTAAATCTGTCAGAGATGACTCATTTTTAGTCGTGTCAACTCTCTCAACAGTTCTTTGTTGTTCATACAATGGAAAACTGGCATCACAGGGATTAAGTCCTGCTAGTTTACTTCATGTTACAGTAGCTCTCTCAATAGCACCCAGTGTAAAACTGAACTGAACTGAATAAATATCCCTGCAGATGAGCCCTTTGCCACTGATACCTGATCGAGAGTCATAATCAAGCTAATCATAATGGAGAGAGGTACGAGAACAGAGCCAGGCAACCAAAAACAAACTACTGCAGCAGGAAATGACAATCCTGTCTGAAATATGAGCATACCTGCAAAACTCGACTCATCCACTGAAAGCTGTCCTCCTCAGTCGAGTCCGGCCGCTGCTCAGCCACGACCACGATCCTCTCATCATGGAGCACCGTGATGGAAAACACTGCTATCCTGCAGAACACACAGAATTAGCACATTTCATTGCATGCAGTTTAACTGCGCTCCACACAGCCAGCCACCAAAATGACCATAAAGTCCAATCAGCAGCTTATAATATTTGTGAAGGGGCGGATTTATAGTGGCGCTGCTGCGTTAATGTGTTTGAACCACATCCCCCTTTTGTAAATTAAACACAAGCTCCACAATAACGAGAAACATCCTGAGTCCTGCTTAGAAATTAAAGCAAAATTAACGCTTACCGTCCTCTGTAAACGAACTTCATGGGCTCCACAGCCAGCGCCGTAGCAACAATGTCGTCAGCATTGTGCCGACGCCCACCGACCACCATCAGACCGTCCATCTTCCCAGCAACAAAGATCAGACCTGCAGGTCCGATGAATCCCAGCAGGCCGGTCCTGGTGAAGGGAAACTCGCTGATGGGAGTGCCGTTGTTGGACACGGGAAAGACCTGCAGAGGTTTTAAAGACACGACATGTAAACAAAACGCACACAAGATAAATAAACAACCGAAGCATTCACGCTCTCACCTCGAACGTGTTCTTGGTCATACCGGCCAGGCCGTAATAGGAGGTCCCCGTGGCAACAGTACAAACGCACATCTCTCCGATCTCATCTGTTTTACAGAGCTGGGGAACACCTTCGAGCTTCACTACACACATCAGACCTACAGGCAGAAAGACAGACGCTCTGGGAAATCCATTCTTACTGGTTACAGTGTCGTCTTACAGCAAAGTTAAAATAAAAGTTTTAACTATTCCCAGACTTCAAAACAGGTATTTGTTAGGCAGGTATTTCCTCCTCCATCTCCCATGCACGGAGGAAATACTCCGTCTCCCATCAGGGAAAGGAAACCGTTTTCTCTTGTTGACTAATTTCGTGATTCTTACCTGCAGAATGAAGTAAGTCAGAAATAAGGACAACAGTGAGTCTCTTTTTTGACCTTAACTCTACCTTTAAGGTCTTAATTAAGTGCATCAATACCAAAAACATATATAACTCCTTAAAAACAAATCCTGAAACCATGCAGTAAATAAACAAAACAAGCAAAAGTCTTGTGCAGGTTCGATAGATGTAAAAATAAAGTAAACAATCGCTCAGAGTCATGATGGCATCATGCTGAAAGCAGACTACTCTTTGGCTTTAGCGGACAAACGTAAATTATATATATACAATTAAAAAAGTATCACAACTTCAGCAGTGCTCGGTTCAAACTCTGCTTTTTGGACATCTGTCTCACCTCCGGGCATGACGGAGCCGACGTCCTGCAGCGTGAGCACCGACAGCTTCTCCTCCGAGTCGACCCGGATCACGCCGTGACTCAGACCCTGCATGGACAGGATGCCGCGACCAGGAGGGGTGGTGCCCTCCTCCAGCGGCCTGCAGGAGGGACAACACAACATTTATCAGAAATAAGTGTGTGTAAGAAGTAAGTAGCTACAAATTAGTTTTAGAGTCCAGACACGTCTTGGGGAAGTAAAGACAGTCCAGGGAAATAACCTGAAAATCAAAATATCATGAAAATAAATGATATATTTATGACACAAGAGCATTGATGGAAACATTTCTAGAGTCAGGAGACTGTTTAAATTATGGAGGCAGTAAAAGTTATTTTGGAAAACTGACATTTTCAAAAACGGTTACATTTGGGGCCATTTTTGAAAGACTGGACCTCTTTGGAGGCTGAAGACATTTTCATAATTCAAGCACATTAATGGAAGAAGAAGAAGTTTTAGGAAGTGCAATTTAAACGTTGCAGTACTTTAACAAAGTCAAAATACTTCAGCGACGTGAGGACAGCGACACGTCTTTTTAGAAAAGAGGAAGCAACTTCAGTGTTTTTGGAAAGTTCGGGTGTTTTTAGAAAGTGTGGACAGTTTAGGGAGGAGAGCACTTACTCTGTCCCCAGTCATTACCAGGACATTTTAAGGGTAATTAAGTTTAGGCTGAAGTGAGGATTAGAGGCTATGAACTGCTGTGTGTCAGTGAAGGTCCTCACAAATACCATATAAACATGTGTGTGAGTGAAGTTTAAAGGTTTTCCTCTAAACACAGAGCTCATAATCCCCCACACCCAGCGAGGAAAAGCTCTTTATTAGCACACACAAGCAGAGATGCAAACACTCAGCCTCAAAGTGTTTTAATCAATAAAAAAATGAAAAGCCAACATGTGAGTGGCAGCTGCTCTGACTGTAAATGTGGCGTTCAGATGTTAAACTACAGACTGGATGATTAAAGAGGTGGAAGTGTAAGTTTAATGTTTTAAAACCTATGAAACTGTAAATTTAAGGTCATAAAATAGTAAAAAAGGACAGTGGAAGGAGGTTAAAGCCATTATAAAGTAGAAATAACTCGCTAAAAGTTTGTCTTTAAATGCTAGAAAGCAAATAAATGTGTACTAATTATATCTGTGCGTCTTGTGGTGAATACAGCTGAATACAGTGTGTGTTTGTGTGTGTACCGGCGTATAGCCACAGTCAGCGCCTCGGGGGAGCTGGCACACGGGCAGATGACCTCCGGCTTCAAACCTTTCGTCTGGAAGACGTTGAGGAAGGCGTCACAAGACGAGATCGACCCTGAGAGACAATCAAACACTTAAAGGCTTTTTGCGAAAGCAGAGGCGGCTCATTGCTAGTTTTAATGATTACTTCTTCATTTCCAAGCTTTTAGAAACTAACCAATAAAATAAACCAGTCACAGATCCAAATGTAACCTTTTACGCATCTCTTGTTAACTTTTTTGAAAAGGATCTAAATAAAGAAATGTTTTTCAGGTAACTTGGATACACTGGACACTTAAACAGGGCCCTGCAGGTGTGAGTACACGAACAATCCAGCAGCAATGTTTTAGTAGGAACGCCTCTTCAGCTCATCAGTCATTTGATCTGAACCCACTAAAACATATCTGGAATAAGAGCGCTCAGAGAACACAGGGTAAGGCCTACACTAACTTTGATATTTTATGATGTTTTTCATGCTCTTTTGTTTGATATGGCTTCTAGATATTTCTTCTGAAGGTCAACTTTGACCTTGGACACTAACAGTGAAGCTCCCAACTCCTAAAAAACCAATCTTACATCACTAAACATTATCAGTATACAAATAAATGTGAGTTGGATATTTAGCAGGTAAAGGAGACACTTTAAACATATATTAAAAAGACTGTTAGCTTACAGGGATTTGAACCATCAGCCACCACAAGCATCCGCAGGGAGCTCAGATTGACATCCCGCTGATCCCGGTGGGCCACCAGAGCCCAGTGCATATCCCGCGACTTCACACAGGCCACCTTAGCTGGAAATAAAACGTCGCCGGTTCAAATTACTGCTGTTAAACGACTGAATTTGTCATTTCAAACAGAAGGAGACTCATCAGATATGTTATGTCACCTTTGTACTGGCAGACTTTTTGGATCCAGGACAGCGGGTTGACCTTCATGAGGGCGTAGGGAATACTGATGACGTGCATCATGTTCATCACACTCTGACAGACGCACACAGAGACACATTAACAGAGATGAAGATGTGCAGAGTTAAAGAAGTGAAACGGACAGAAAGCTGATTATTTTCAGCTCAGATTTACTCACATACTGTACGTGAGTACTTGACCTGAGTATTTTCTTCTCAAAGGCACGTTACACTCCACCGCAGCTCGGAAAGAAATGCTGCTTCCTTTACCGCACTGCATTAATCTGACGGCAGAGAGCCGCTGAACTGAGCGAACTGAGGCCAAAAGTCAGCGCGCTCAGGTTTGTCCTGCCTCTGGTACCCGGATGGTGTCAGATTTGGCTTCATTTTAGTCTGGCTAAGACTTCGAGGTGCACATTAAAGCCAGACTGGGTGGAGAACTGGTATTTATAACCACAGCTGGACTGAATATGTGCACGTGTGGTGGATCGAAATGGGGTAAGATGCAGAACTTCAGCACCAGGAGGCGGAGGAAAGTGTAACTGGGCAGTAAATATATACATTTAAAATTAATTCATATAACAACTGCAATAAACACTGAACTGGGAACTTTTAGTAATTTAAGTAGATTTTACAGAGCATGTCTCGCTTCATGTATGTTATATATGTTAAGTTCTGGGGCACAAACTAGCTTTTTAACTGTAATTACATTTTTTTTAAGTAAATTCATATTTGAGGCAAAGAGTTTGTTTAACAAAACTATCGTCTTGGAATTGCAGTTTCATACAAAAGTTTTCTTACTGTCTGGATGGCGTGCCACAGTCCTACATCCTTCTTGAAGTCTAGTACATTCACAATGGTCTCAGCTGAGAAACAGAAACAGAGCAAGTCAAACTTCAACATCTGAGCGTCGGAGAGAAACAGCCGACCGTAGCAGGACAGCAGCGCTGTTCAGAGGTTTAATCAACAAGAGTAAATGTGTGTACTACCTTCTGTGTATGAGCAGGACTGTGTGATGGCCTGGCAGTGCGTGAGCATCGCTATCCTCATCACCGTCACTCCGAGGACGCTGCCGTCCTTACACGTCTTATACTGGACAGACAGAAACAGAAGCAGAGTGACGAGGCGGTTTGTTCCCGCGTGCGTGACGATCGGCGATACACAAAAATTCCACGTGTGCTTCTTCCAAGCACGAACGAGAGCCAGAGTGGAAGCACCAAAAACTGCAGTTCCTCGAACGACCGCTTCCCCCACAGACTTTTCCCCCCATCTTTTATTTACAGACTGTGTTTACTTAAAGTATCTACGAGACCCAGAACATCCACGTCCACGTTTCAGTTTTTTAGTGGAGTCAAATTAGTGTCTGCAGCTCAGCCAATAAGCAATTTTTAAAAATATTGATTGCTAAATTTAAGACTTTTTTTTTTTACACTAACTTCCCAAAAACCTAAATGATGTCCGAGTGCTGTGCAGTGACAGTAATCAGTGAGAGTCTGCACAAAACAAGATCTCCTCTGTCTGAAAAGTCTGACATCAGTCGGACAAACGCACATTATTGGTCGCTTTTAAAGCTATAAATCATTTTGAGTCGTAACATTTTTCTTTTTTAATGTCACTGAAAAACTAACATTTCTTTTTAAGCCACTATAAAGTGCACCGCAGTACTTTCGCCCATCTCGACTGATTCGTGGCTTCTGTTAAAAATAAAAGGTCATTTTTCAATCGTCCGTTTTCTTCAATCATTTTCCTTTAAGCCTTTTTCAATCTGCAGAGCAATCAGGGAGACATTTCACCTGGCTGCCCGTGCAATTACTAGAGACGTTAGATTCAAATCAATCAGACAGGACGACAGGATTGAGCGGCGAAGCGTCCACAGAGCTGTGGTGAGATTCTAAGCTGGAGGACATGTAGCAGCATTGATTTCACGACTGAAACACCACGGGTGGAAATGTTTTGATGCCCTGACGAGAACATGCATCTGTGTTTCTGTCATCGTTTGAGTTACCTCGATGTAGGCAGTGTCCTGGTTGGCTTCCTTGATGTGTGGGAACCAGTCTCGGGGCGGTTTGGAGAGGTGCTTGGACTCCGTGACGAACCACATCACCTTCGGCCAGCCTGAACGCCCATGGAGACAAAACAAACATCCCTTTAACGTTCACGTGTTGCTGGTTAAAGGATTATTTTACTCCACTTAGCCTTTTCTTTTTTTTTAGAAAAACATTAACTTTATTCTATTATTTGACTATGAAAAGGAACAGAAAGCAACATGAATGCTTTTAGATTTCTGTCTTCGACAGAACTGAAACTTTGGACTTCACTGCTTTGCTGCAACAGCTGCTGACAGTGCAACAAGGTTTTATTTACACGAAGACAACAAGTATAAAAATGCAGACAAATTATCCATCGATCTTCCTCTGGGGGCGGGTCACAGGGGCAGCAGCCTAAGCAGAGAAGCCCAGACCTCACTCTCCCTGGCCACCTCCTCCAGCTTGTCCAGGGGAACACCGCCAAGGCGTTCCCAGGCCAGCCGAGAGATATAATCCCTCCAGCGTGTCCTGGGTCTGCTCCAAGGCCTCCTCCAGTGGGACATACCCGGAACACCTCACCCAGGAAGCGCCCAGGAGGCATCCTTGTCAGATGCCCGAACCACGTCAACTCTTCCATGAATCACTACCTTATCATGGTGGAGGGGTAGGCCCATGTCCTGCAGCAGGTGCCGTAGGGGTCGGGCAATGTGTCCAGGAGCGGAGGCCCTGGTGGACCAAACCCCAACTACCAAACAGACAGATTAGTATTCTGGTAGTGTTCTGGTTATATCTCTATATAATAACAGTAAGTTACTGAGTTGTCATTGTGCAGTTAAATCGTCGTCACTTTGAGAATTTAATGGAAAAATGTATAAATGTATGAGGTACAAGCAGTTCATGTGAACTTAATGAGAACTAACAGCAGAATGATTCCATCTTATTGCTAATTTATCACCATCTCGATGCACCAAAGTCGATTTGAAGACGGCAGCTGACTGTGATTGGTCGCAGTCCACTCTGTGGTCTCCAGTCACTACTGTGTTACTGTAGCATAAGCTAACGTGGCTAACGTCAACACCGCACAAACCAATATGTGACCTCCACCCACACATGTATGTAGTGAGTTACAGTGTGGGCTGCAAACTGAGCCTTATTCATTGAGTCATGGAAAACTGAGAATGCTGAATAATAACTTGGAACAACTGACAACCATCACAGAGTTTGTTTGAGACTGAAGTCATAAAACAAGCAAACAAACAAAAAGTTTCTCAGTTCACGTCTCATTACTCTGCTGCACCTCATCTCTTAATTGTCTTTGCAGATGCTTTAATTCAAAGAGACATAAACTCAAAGTCAGTGTGTGATTCATTCTGGCATCCTGGATGAGACGCAGATCAAATTACCAACCTTTAACGCTGAGTCGCAATCGCACCCGTTTGTGAATATAAGCAAAACAATAACGTGTGAAAACTGTGCTGCGAGAGCGACTGGCGCCCTCACAAAGACAAATTATTATTATTATGAGGATGTTTTTCTCCGTGCTGAGCTGTTGCACGGATGAAAACGAGTGAATGCAGATTGCAGAGTACATGAAGGCTGTTAATGCCTGAATTTACTGCTGCTGATTCTGCAGGGGAGCGAGACAGAAGAAACAATCAGAACGAGATGAGCTTATAGCCTGCTGATCAATAAGGGGAGCACTCCACTTTAATGACACGCACACACTAAATCCAGGCTGAATAAGGAGCAATAAAATCTGCTAGCATGATGTTGCTATTTATACATCCATTACTGCAAAGCAAACAGTGGTTATTAATCAGCAGGAGATTCTCTCTTTTCGTTCACCGCTAACGTCTCTTTTTCCTCCATCTATCACATGACTTGCATCCATTTTTCTCTTCCCTCAGTCGTGTCAGTTATTTTGCTATCGACTTGCATTACCACTTCTCTGACTCTCTCTCTCCGTCTCCTTGTCATCCATTACTCAAACCCAGCCGTCTGCAGTCATCAGTCTGTCCATTTATCCAACTGAACAGCGGGACCACGCTCCGAACTCTGAACCACGTGTTTGTCTGCAGTCTCGTTCAGCCAGTTTGAAAGTTTTAAACGCCGCATTGTCAGGACATCATGTTCAGTCCTGATAATTGCAAGAGTCTGGTGGTGGATTAAGATTCGAATTTGTGATTTAAATAAAGGTTATGGTTATTTTTTGTGGATTTGCGGCTCAAGAAATGGAAAGAGCTGAGAGGGAATTTTGTGATTGCTCACAGAGAGTTTGCTCGGCTCGTCTGTTTGCCAGTGAGATTATACTAAAAATCACTGAGGATCATTTCATAAATCTAGTGGAGATTTGGAGCAAAGCAACAAAACATGGACCACTTTCTTTAAAACTGCAAAAAGGAGCACCAGCTTTGGCAGAGGATGCACTTTGACCTTCACGATGTGCTTTGTTTGAATGGATTATCCCACCTCCCTGCAGGGGTGTCAAACTCAATTTCACGGAGAGCCACAATGAAAAATGACAATCACATCCAGACCCAAACACATCTGGATTTAATTCATTTACATGTCACACACAGCAGAAATCAGATCAAACAGTTAACAGAAAAAGTGCTTTACCAGTGAAACCCTTACACGGCCTCATGTTTGCCTTAAATCAGGGATGTCAAACCAGTTGCCCACTTTGGCCTCAAGTGGGTCAATCTGTAAAGACATTTACTTACACATCGAATCCTTCAGCTATCTTCATATATATAAAGCAAAGTGTCGTCTTAATACTATGTCTCAGTTGTTTTCTCGACGATAAAGAAATAGTGATGTAGTAAAGAAAAAAATCTGTCAGGACGACTCTTTGGGTTTAAGCTTTAAGAGATAAATGTGTGAAATTACACATTAATTAACAATTAATTGTTTATCTATTATTTAATTACTTTAGTCCATGGCCATGAGGGAGGATTTTATTAGTAAGAAAAGCTGTAAAAATACAGAGAAGTTGGATTGAATTCGTTGGAGGGCCAACTCTGGTCCCCGGGCCTTCTGTTTGACACCACTGCCTAACAACTTTAGGTTGTCCCGATGTCTTTTTTAAATTATTTGAATACAGTTGCTTTCTAAATGGATTCTTTAAAATAATGACGCGTTTGAAAAACTCAAATTTGAGCAGAACTTGTCCTAAAAAGCAGGTTAAAGATTTTTAATGGTTTCGGTTAAAAGTTGCAGTTTTTCTGCATATTTCTAAAGACGGACGCTGATTTTATTTCTAAACCACAATCCCCACTGCAGTCTAGATTTATTCAACACTGGTGTTTGTATGAGGATTAAAGATGCATGTATGGATGTTTTTACGAATAAATTTCATGTGCCTCTGACCTTTAAACTGTGGGATCTCTCCAGTGGGACTCTTGGGTAACCCTTTATGGCAGGCGTCACTGGTCAGAGCTACAGTCACTCCACAGCTCCCCAACAGAAACCCAATCTGCTGACTGCCGGCGTCCTGCAGAGAGACAAAGACCATTGATCTGTGAGTCATCAGCAGGATTGGAATCAATGTGTAAGTGCTTTGTGGTCATCATCAGCTTCTCTGTTCTATAAGAGTCATGAAAGGGGAAATCTACAGTGCTGATTATGTGAAATTGTCAGGTTCGCTGGTTCAACTGTGATATTACAAACTAATTTCTACATATAAGAAATTATTCCTGAAACTCCCAAGAATGATTTCTTTTATCTTCCCCTAAAGCTCACTGCTTCCTCTGCTTGAAATCAAGCTGATTTTAACGACTCTGAGGCAGTTACATCAGTCTGCAAATGTTACGTCTGCTCTTTGCCTTCTCTGTTAGACACAATATTCATACCTTTATCTGAGATATAGCCTCAAAGTATTTATTGTTTAATGTTTCTTACTCTTTATCCTAATTGCACAGGATAAAGAGTAAGCATTTCTGTGCATCCTGCTCTGTGGTGTGTGTATAAGGTGCATCTATCATGATGCAACCAATGCCGATTAAGCTGCTGCCTAAGTTGGTCAAAGCGCAAAGATCTCAGATCTCGGGAGTCCTCTCTTCCTGGTTAAGCACTGAATAGCAAACTTTAAAATGCTAATTAGTAAGTGTAGGTGTTGCCACAGTGAGATAAACAGCTCTCGCTGGGTGCAATAGAAACATTGCTAATGAAATAAAACAGCAACAGTCAACGTGAGAAGATGGAAAACCGTGTGGGAAAACACGATGGAAACATGGCGTTTCTGTCGGTTCCTGCTGCTGTTTCCTCGTTGCTCACTGCAGATTCGATGCACATCATAATTTACCTGCTTCTCTGTAAACAATCAGCCTGACAGGAAGGTGTAGTGAAGTGATCACTAGGCTGATCATCAGAAATCCACACTGACTACGAGACTCACACCAGCCCTCCTGGTTCCTCCCAGAGGATATTACAATGCGGAGCTACGCTCAGTCCAAACGATGACTCAAACAAATGTACGGCAGCAGCAGCGCAGTCGCTTCTTCAGAGACATTTGGCTCTCATTACACCTCAGCTCAAAGCTCAGCGGCCTCTGTGTTGAATCACAAAGTGCCTTCCAATGACTCATGTTTTCAGTGCTATCCCCCCCAGTGTTGCATTAGCTCCACTGACTGGTGTGAATTAGCTCTGCACTGCATGACTCTGCTGCACGTCCTCTGTTCAACCTGCTCATGCAGTTTCACTTCAGAAAATAAGACGACATTTAAATAGAAATGTTATCAAATTGTTCTTCCAACAATAGAAACTCCTCATTGTCAAACTTTAATGACCAATCCCCTCCTCATGATATAAAGCAGAGCATGTCTGCTGTGTGAATTATTCTTGTTGTCTTGGGTATTTGGTAATCTAAGAGATTCGAGGTAGCTGATAACTGAGCACTGCAGACTGGTAATCCAGTTACCTGCAGTTCAGCTCGGCATGGATCCTTTTCTTGTTGAGTAGCAGCCAAGACATTGAGCTTTGTTGTGGCCTTTATATGCAAACATCCTGTGCCTGAAGACAGTGCACCAGCACCACCGATGCAGTGAAAGTACAGCAAAAAACAAATGGTGTGCGTCACATTTCCTACTTGATGAACTGCTAAAGCTAAGAAGATTTTATTAGAACAAGTCAATCCCTTTTGCTGTTTGAAATCAATGCATGCAGTAACCTGGACTCTCACACCAGCTATGAAGCAATGAAGAAATCCAAAACCTCCTGTCAGGATCGACTTGAACTTGAGCAAAACATGTGGAGGGGGTGGTTATCCAACCTTCAACCCCATGATTAGTTTACAGCCTGTTGAGGAGACGTGACACTCAAAGGTCCACGAACGCTCCCTGAATTCTGAACTAGATCCCCGAACGTGACGCCATTAATCATCGAGGAAGCCTGTAGTCACGGTGGCCCGTTAACACTGCTATCGGCCACACAAACATTGGAAATCACATCGCACCTTTTCAACAATCCCCGTCTGAACAGAAAATACTGCCAAAAAACCCCGACTACATCAATGATCTGACCTTTAAACAGCTTTGCAGTCTTCAGAACCGTCCATACTAAGAAAAATTGAGGACTGCACTATTAAATAAAACAAGCATGGGTGCAAAAAATAATGAAAGTTACTGTTTTATTAAGGATACTGCTTCCATTTCTTTTTAATAAACAGTTTATATCCAGTTTTATGTAAATTAGTATTAAGGTTTCTTCTACTTGTATTAAACTGCAGTTTGCTGGCTGGTGTTTTGCCTTTTTTTAATATTACAAAATACTTTTCACCATATAGTAATATTTAACGTCCACATATTTTTCACTATTCCTTAAATTTTAATTAGATGGTCTTCCTCTTACCTTCCTGGTCAGCGGTACTTCTATTGGCACAGGAACCACCTCAGCCAGCAGGCAGCCATAGAAGGCTGTCATGAAGGAGGCGGGGTCATTGTTAGGGAAAACTAGCGCCACCTACAGGCAGAATGAGACATAATACATGTGTTACAGATTAAAACGGGAAGAAATCTTTGGAAATTTCAGGATGGACGGAAAGTTATGATGTTGCCTTGATGGTTGAGGCAATAAACAAAAAATATTTGGTTATTCAAACCAAACCAGGAGTTACATTTAAACCAATCATAGCCTGAAACATCACATCTGAAAGGATTTCAGAGGTTTTTGTTTTACTTAAGAGAGAGCGCGAGACAGAGCAGACAAGGCAGCAACGAAGTCAGGAAAGGAGCATGTTTTGTGTCTGTGATGCTGGATGCTGATGGCTGATAGGAGCTGCCGCCAGAGAACCAGAGAAGAACAAAGCTGAATCATTTAGGGGGCATCTGGTCAACATCCCTCCCTCTTTCACTTCCTCTATTCCTCTCCTTCTGCTTTCTTTGTTCTGTTTAATACCTCTTCTACTTTCAAATATCTTTTACTTCACATTCTCCTGCTCACAGTCCTTCCTCTCATTCCAGTCGTCTGTCTTCAAACCTTCTGTTAGCACATTGAGGTTCAACTTAAACCTCTGAACTACTGGTTGCCGTTTTAAACAGCTCTTGTTAAAAACACACAGAATACACTAAAACTCAATGCTAAAATTTTAATTTCTTTCAGTAAACAAGCTGCACCTAAAGAAATTGCGCTAACGTAAATTTGGACAGTTTCTCCTTTAATGCCATCACCTTGTGTCTTTCACTTCCTCGCAACTTTCTGACTGTGTTTCATAAGTTTGGTGACGTACAGTATTTACAGTACTAGTGCAAAGACACAAACTTCTCTCCACTATCGTGTCCACAGAGTATGAACCCATCAACCCGCTTTCTACGTCACAGCTAGGCTGTTATCTCGCGCTCTAGCATTTTGGTCCAGTTCAGCTCCAGTTGCATGCTGTGATGATAATGGTGGACCCCTGCTTAAGTTCTTAATAGCTTCCATATACAGTACAGTACACCACAAGAGTGGATGTGAGTGTGTTAATGTGTGTGTGTGTGTGTGTGGCAGAGAGTTGGCGGTATAAGCTAAGTGCACCTGAATGAATGAGAGTGGTGTAATGATGCTTTAACAGGGCTATTGTTGACATGTGCACGCCTCATTGAAGCGGGTCAGGTTTCATTTGTAAACGACAGCCGAGAGATTCACGTTTTCTGCTTGTAAAGGCTGCAGAGTGCATGTCAGGAAACACTGCACGTACGTGAGCTGCCCACATCGCATATCTCAGTGTGACTTTCGTCCCGTCTCCCTCTCCCACAGCAGATGCCGCCCCTCCCCGAGCCTGGCTCAGAGTTTTTCTTACCCACTTCCGTCAAATGCGTTTCTCTCTTTTGTTGTTAACCTTACAATTTAAAGAGTCTCGTTATTGTGATTCGGTGCTATATAAATAAAACTGAATTGAACTGAACTGCCATACATTCATGGAAATTCTTGATGCAAAACATGCAGAGCTATTCATTGCTTCATGAAAAGTCAGAAAGCTGGGCTAGAAGACTAGAAGGTACTGAATGAATAAAGAGGAATATCTGTCTGAAAATAGAAAAATGATCTCGGTGGGAGAACAATGTCAGAACTGTAAAGATGTGCTGTTGCACCAGCTTTCTTTGGTACCAAGTAAATGCTAAATTATTCCAACTTACATCTGATCCTCGTTAAGCATTCTTTCTGCAGTGAGGAAACCCGATCTCAACAAGACTTGCATAACAGCGATGACACAAAAAGAACGGCTCTAATGCAACACACTAGGCCATTAACTAGTTACATGTTGCAGCGTTGTGTTCTGTAGTGGTAATGGACATCACAGCTACAATGATGTTAATACAAGCATGGGTCCTTCAATTATCTGCACAATGAAAGCTTAGAAGAAGAAAAACACTTCCTGTGCACTTGTATACAATCAGGAATGAAATATGATACTTTTGTTATTATTGCACAGAAGGACAAAAGTGTGATGGTGAAGTTCAAACTGCATGAAATAACTGCATTATACTGCAAATACAAGTATCTGCACAGACAGCATGCTAACACAAAGCTAGTGAATAACCCAGAGCGGTGTTAAAGACGAGTGTACGCTGACCCCCAGCCCAGCAGCCAGAGCCTGGACTTCAATAAGTAAATACCTTTACCTGTTTCTACAGCACAATCACAGTGGAGATGGCTTTGAACCTCAAACTTAAACACCAGAAGAAATATCATATGCATGTTTTGATTTGGAGGGTATGCATGTGACAAACATAGGGAAAAAAGAGAAATTCGGTGCAAATCTCAGACAATCCATCCATCCGTACTGGACAGGTACTCCTGAGTGCACCGTGCATTATGGGATTAACACTTCTCAGTTGAAAGTTCTTTATTGTCATTCATCATAAGGACAAATGACAGAACGAGATGACATTATTCAGGTCTCGGTGCTGGTAAGGATTAAAATATAGAAAGCTCTCATTAAAAAGTAATTTAAAAGTAAAGATCTAAGTGAATGTAATAATAAAAAAATAAAAGAAATTGAATTTAACGAACTTGATGATTGTGTGGTGCTCAGAGCCTCTGGGAAATGTTTTTTACTCCTTTCTCATTTTAGTTTTTTCACCTCTGTAATGACTCCCCCCGTGTCACATGACACCACAGCTTTTTAAAAAACTCATTTTGTATGAAAATTAATGCCATTTGATGCTTTTTGCCAGAGTTGGAGTCCGTTTGGATCTGCAGTCCCCTGCAATAATGATGTCATATTGAAAAAGTAATTCAAAAACAAAACTTGGCACAAGAGGACTTGTTAAAGAGAAACCACATCCACAGTTTTATCTGATTCTTCAGCAGCATCATTCCCTGAAACCTTACTGAACTTGTTTCTCTGCACAGAAACACAAAACCTCTAACGTAATTTCATAAAGTAACAACTCCTTTATTGTTGCTCGCGTGTAATTAAATCTCATCGGCTTTCTAAACATTCTCCTGTTGAAACCTATTTGTTTAATCGTTCTGCAAAGCACTCTGCTCAGGTGAGATACTGAAAATATGCAGTGTAATTTCTCTAAAAGCTCCAGCAAAAATGTCTTCTAAACAAATTACAGGGGAAAGAATTTGCAATGTAATTAAACACACAGCCTTCTGGCTGAAAACGTCACACGCTGGCATGGAGCCAGTCTTGACTCAGTCTCCCACTGAGCTGGAAATTAAGCTTAAAATAAAGAAGAACGAGGGGCAAGAAGTATGGGTGTCACGTGGAAGCAGAAACATGTGGGAGCATTACTGAACCTTTTTCCACTTAAGCATGATTTCATGTGTGGAGGCATGTGGAGTGTTGGGTAATAGGGGGCTCTGAGCATAATGTGATGATTAGCATGGAACAGAAGAAAGGAAGCACAATGCAAGAGTCCATGTTTAAAGTATTAAGTAACCTCCATGTGGCGGATTTTGCATAAATCCTGAGAGGTGACGTCAACAAACTCTCTCGCTGCTTTTTGATTTACAAATACCAAAAGAAAAAAAGCGGGAAGAGGCTGATGTTTGTGAGTCCAGCTCTTTATACAGGACGCTTCATAATAGCTCACTGGAATAACTTCTTACAAATATTATGCTGTAGCATTTTTCTTGTTATAGAGTATTAAAGTGAAGCTGTAGAACGAGAGAGGAGAGAGGGGAGAGGAGAGACGAGAGGAGAGAGGAGAGAGGAGAGGAGAGGAGAGAGGCGAGGAGAGAGGAGAGGAGAGGAGAGGAGAGGAGAGGAGAGAGGAGAGGAGAGATGAGAGGAGAGAGGAGAGAGGGGAGAGGCGAGAGACGAGAGGAGAGAGGAGAGAGGGGAGAGGCGAGAGACGAGAGGAGAGAGGCGAGAAACGAGAGGAGAGAGGCGAGGAGAGAGGCGAGGAGAGAGGAGAGAGGAGAGGAGAGATGAGAGGAGAGAGGAGAGAGGCGAGAGACGAGAGGAGAGAGGAGAGAGGGGAGAGGCGAGAGACGAGAGGAGAGAGGCGAGGAGAGAGGCGAGGAGAGAGGAGAGAGGAGAGGAGAGGAGAGAGGAGAGACGAGAGGAGAGAGGAGAGAGGGGAGAGACGAGAGGAGAGAGGAGAGGAGAGAGGAGAGAGGCGAGAGGCGAGAGGAGAGGAGAGAGGAGAGAGGAGAGGAGAGAGGGAGAGAGAGAGAGGAGAGGAGAGGAGAGAGAGAGGAGAGAGGAGAGAGGAGAGAGGGGAGAGGCGAGAGGAAGAGGCGAGGAGAGAGGAGGAGGGGAGGAGAGACGAGAGAGAGGAGAGAGGAGAGAGGCAGAGAGACGAGAGGAGAGGAGAGACGAGGAGAGGGAGAGAGGGAGAGGAGAGAGGAGAGAGAGAGAGAGAGGAGAGAGGGAGAGGAGAGACGAGAGAGAGAGGAGAGAGGAGAGGAGAGAGAGAGAGAGAGAGAGAGAGAGAGAGAGACGAGGAGAGAGAGAGGAGACGGAGAGAGGAGAGAGCGAGACGAGAGGAGAGAGGGAGACAAGAGAGAGGGAGAGAGGAGAGAGGAGAGAGAGGCGAGAGAGACGAGGAGAGACGAGAGGAGAGAGGAGAGGAGAGGAGAGAGGAGAGAGGAGAGAGGCGAGAGGCGAGGAGAGACGAGAGGAGAGGAGAGAGGCGAGACGAGAGGAGAGAGGCGAGACGAGAGGAGAGAGGAGAGGAGAGGAGAGGAGAGGCGAGAGACGAGAGGAGAGAGGGGAGGACACGTACCAAAGGTTCTGGGTGGAAAAAAACTAAATTGACACATTTCTTTGATGGTGGAAAAAAAGGAATTGCTTCAGGAAACCGCTCTGACAGCTTCCTTGTTGATGAAAAGTGTCAGACGCAGGAAAAATGTGTCACTTGTTACTGAGAGGTCTGAACAAAACAGAAGGTTGAAAAGGAAAAATGTAATGAAACGGTAAACCAGTCTGACTGCCCGGTGATAGCAATGAAAATCAATTATAATTACTATCCAGGAACACAGCGACCTTCAGCACCGTTATCTGTCTGAAAGGATTAAAAAAGAGAAAACCTGCAGTGAAACGTTAGACATAGAAACGTATGGTCACACTTCTTTTGGTGCTAACTTTACTGCATATGAATTTCACTTAAAGTTCCAATATTTTAAAAAGAGTGCATTGAAATGAATCATACAGCAACTATTTCTAAAGTTTACAGCAGTCAATTAGTAGCCAATTGCAACAATACTTAACCGAATGACAAACGCAGTCTTAACACGCTTTGCAAAATATTTTGTTAGAAGAAGAACACAGAGTTGTTTTCTAACCACGAGCTGTTTTCACTCACAGACAACATGAACTAGAAAAAATGTGTCTGCTGTCGCTACAACAACCTTCATTTACTGGCCCGATGTTCTTTCTGCGTGAAGTAAAGCAGCATATTATCAACTTTAACACTTCGGCGAGCCTCATGATGCACAGTTTTTATGTTTCAGTACCATGGACAGTGACAGGCTCTCCGCTCAATCCTTTCAGTTTTTAAAAAAAACAAATAAGCAAGAAATATAAACGAAAACAAAAACACCCTCCGGAGCTGAAAACTGAAGCCAATGTGGGAGCTGCAAACAGTGCAGTTCCTGCATGAGGCCCTTGTGCACACGCTTACTGACACTACATGGGAGTGTCTCAAACATACTGGATTACATAACCTGCTCTAAACTCATAACAATTTAAAAAAAATAACACAGAAACCAAACAAAGCGAGCTAAAATAAACTAAAACAACTCCCACGTCAAGAACTGAGGTCTGACGGTTGACTGGGTGTCTCATAAAGCCACATCTGATGACCCTCCAACGCATTATTGGAAAGAACTGCTTGTTTCTGTGTTAGCAGATCACTTGCAGATCCTTTTCCCTTTTCCCCCCCCAATTGTGGCCTCGCACTCATTTCCCCCCCTTGGAAAATCTTCCCCTTTGTTCTCTCTGCGGCTCTCTCCATCTCAGCCCATCATGAATGCTTTTGCCTCACTCACCCGGTCTCCAGGTCTCACGAGCGGTTCTTGTTTGGTTCCCAGTTTGTGCAGCAGATTGTACGCCACCTTCACACTTCTGGACCACAGTTTACCTGCAAAAACATTTAAACGGTGACGTCACACAATAGCTCGTGCAGACAGATAAAAGGTGAAGCACGTCTTTGAGAAACGGTTTGAAGTGACCGATAACAAGTTCAAGATGTTGTTGATGAAATACGTCCTCTAGAGATCAAGAGGTGGACTGTCAGGAAGCCTTTCTGTACCCAATAAAAGCATGAAAGAAACATCTCTGTGGGAACAGAGGATGACAACATGAGCCCCCATATGTAACAAATTACAGCACTGATATGACACGTGATTTTTAAAATACTTTGAAGTTTGACGGTACACCTTGTGGGCGGACTGCTATGAAGGTAATCGTATAGATTTCATAACATCCAATAAATCAAATGCTCCTCGTGACTTTGGTGTAATTGGATCCATGCAGGCTGATACTTTGCAGTTATGGTCAAAGCCTCGGGACATTAAAGGAAGTCATATAGGCTGCATTAGGATGACACTAAACAGACAAAGAGATTCAATGTCTAGATAAGTGCAGCTGTTACTTTAAACTTTAGGTAGCACAAACCAAGCGCTTACAAAGCAGTTTAAAAATACTTTCTTCTTACAGAAGGTGTCTGTCAAAGGAACTTTCAATCTCCCTGTAAATATAAAGTTATTAAATATTATCTGATCTTTCTGATCGGTTTCATTTTCCCTGGCAGACGGACCCCGCTCTGTTCATTAATGCAGTAACTCACAACAATGGAATCAATTTCCTTCCTATTTCTTCCCCCCCCCCCTAATTCAGACTGGCAGATGCAGATATTATGCATGGGCGATCCAGCATGAATTCTTTCTTGTTTTTTTTTATGCTAAATGAGTTTTTTTCCTGGTGTTTGTCTGAACTAATGAAATGAAGAAAAGCTTAAGGATCCCAGGAGGAAAACAGACAGTTTGGACCACAAAAAGCAAAGTTAACTGCAGACAAACACCAGCTACAAACATCATTTCTTAAAAGCAAAGCACCCTACGTCCCGTTGTTTACAGGTGATGTCAGGAAAGCTTGTTGGAGAAAATTATAAACGAACTTATCTACTGGTGGACCTGTGGACTTTTAGTTCCTCTGACTGCCTCTTATTGATTTTGGAATAAACTAAGGATCTGAACCAATTCCCAGTATGAGATAAACATAATGATGAATATAATGATTCTGGACTGTGAAGAATGCACAGCTTCTCTCTGCTCTAGTAGAGAGAGGCTGTGCATTTTTGGACTGGAGTCCAAAAATAAGAAAGCTGAAACTCAGCATGGAAGTTATGAAATTTATCATTGATTTTTTTTTTTTAAATTAAGAAAACTTTAAAGTACTTTTGTTTTGTTTTGTTTTTTTATTCTAGAAAGACAAAGATAATGCAGCAAGCTCGAGGGTTTAAAAATGAAGCCAACGTGGGCGTGCAAAAAGATAAAAAATAAAAAGATGTAGTTCCTCTAATGACCACTTGAGGCTTTTTGTACAAGAGTCCCCATAGACTTCCTGTTAAAATGCCCATCCTTACAGCATAAATAAACATGACTGCAGGTTGTGTGGTGAATTATAACTCACCAATTTAAATGTTATTAAAATAAGATTGCTATTGTTAGCTCATAACACCCTCATCATAATATGATCCCTTCTATACTTTGAAAAAACAAACTTGAAGGAGGCCAAACTGCTAACTTTGGGACTTCAAATCGGTCCAGAAGCGAATGTATGATGTCATGATGGTTACGTCCCTTTTTTATATACAGTCTGTGGAGAAAACATTATTATTATTCAGCTAAAGAGTTCAAAGTTCCATATTTGCTCCATGAGATTGTTAAACATAATGTTTACTACCCGTAGCGCTGCCTCTAAGTAAAGGATTAAGTGGAGACATAAGAAAAGATGATGAGCTAACATCTGCAGACAGAACTCTGGTGCTTAAACAGGATTTGTATTTCTTGCAGAGAACACTCCAAACAAAAGCAGATGGACAGAAGGGTAATCAAAGGAAGACATCAAAGCGAGAGCATCCCAAACACAGAGAAATAAAAAGTTTACGCTTCCTCTGCACGCTGAACACAAATCCGTGCAGATTTATCGATAATGTGATTTGTTGGAGAATAACACCACAGGATCAAAGCGTGCCGAGAAACTTCTCGTCTATGGAAATAGAAATATGTCTGTCTCACGCCTCTTACGTGGGGTTATCTGCAGTGCAGAGCGGTGAGGGTTGAGTTTAAGGACAGCCGGAGAATTCTGTATCATGAATTCTCTCTGTTCTCCAGAGGCGGAGGACGACTCGAAAGGAAGATACAAAACAAGTTTGTCTTTGTTGGCCGACATCAAAGGGAAGACACGACAGGAATGAAAGATGCGGCAGACATGGAAAGAGAATGGCTGAACTTTAGATTCAGCACTGCACTGCACACACGCACACATAATCTCACCGTGTTTTTGTCTCTGGTGGCGGTCTCCGAGCGCTGGCTGAAGACATTTCACAGTCTGGTGAGCGCTCATATCGCCTCATCATCGGCAGCGAGCTCGCTCCCCACGAATCAGTTAGTTCAGTCACACACGCAAATAAACACACAAACACACACACACACATCCAGTGCCAATTTGAAGCACCTGCAGTAAAGTTGCCGCCTATTCATGTTAATCCTGCGTGAACTCATGCGTGCGACAAAGGTGCTCGAGCGCCATCAACATCAGCAGAGATAAGAAATGACACTTAGGCGTACTTCAACTTCACCTGAGAATCTTTAGATACCGTCATCATTTTGAATCAGAACACAACGAGGCCTCTTACTGAGAAACACTGGACTGGCCACTTGTTCTCATATGACCCATTTAAGGAGTGTTGCCATTTAAAAAAGAAATAGGTGTCAGGTGATGGGCTGGGTGGACAAATACATACACTAGTGTTGTGCATATTATATTGACCCGATTCCAAGTGAAGATTGATATAAAAAATAATGGCACGGCCAGGAGTACCCCTCAGCCTCCTAACAGATTCGTTACATTCACAAGATTTTCAGAAAACTTGACCTCTGACCTTGAACTTGAGATTGAGGTCACATACTAGTGCAGGGGTGTCAAACTCCAGTCCTCGAGGGCCGGTGTCCTGAAACATTTAAATGTGTCCCTGCTGCAACACACCTGAATAAAATTAGTAGGTCATTGGCAAAACTCTATAGAACTTGACTGCATGCTGGAGTGGTAACCCCTAACCCTACTCAAGTAAATGTGTGTGGAAAAATGTAGTTCTAAAAGTACTTTTATTGCATCATGTTAACTCATAAGCTGCTGTAACACAAATCAAATGGCTGAATTGCCACGTCGTGTTGCAGCAGGGACACGTAAAAGTTTCAGGACACCGGCCCTCAAGGACTGGAGTTTGACACCCGTGTACGGGGTGTCCGCGTCGCCTGCCTGTCTACCTGCCCGGCATGGTGACAACAACACCCCATCAACCTTTTACAGCTGAGGGGGTAAAACAAGCTTATGTAGGGCAGAGCAGTGTGTGTTGATTTATGAGATGAATCACCATTTTGAAGCACCTGCTTTTAATGACCACTTAATCATTGTGATTTACTGAGATTACTATGATTATTTTCCACAACAACTTTTTAGCGTTTTGTCTATTTTGGAGACTTTTTTTTTCCTCTAAAGCCCTTCGGTTCAAATTCTGTTTTTTTTTAATTTGTGCCACAGGATATAAACAAAAGACATGACGGTTCAGATATTTTTCATAGTTGATGGCTGGATTTTCTTTCCCGTTTCCATAAAAAGAATTTATTTAACACAATTCAGTGGACTGCATACTGAACAGAAACAATGTATCAATCCGATCGCGCTAGTATCGGTCCAATACCAGCGTTGGTATCAATGCTATCGGTGTTTGGATATATCCACCTCTAACACAAACACCCAACTGAAATTTAGTAAAGCCTGAAGGCTCAGTAAAGATTATGGACAAAATTATACTAGCATGCTTTAGTTTACTCATTATTGTAATATACTGACTATTTTAGACTTAGAGACGGAGGTTTTTACTTGTTATGAAACCTCTTCGTTGTCACTGGGGGGGCACGCTGCAGCTTTAAGTAAAAGATCTGAGAGCTTCTTCCAGTTCATTTGGGTGCATGCCTGTGTGATGCTGGGTATGCGTGGTGTGATGTGTCTGGAGTCCTCTCAGTGTAATTTCATTCTCTCCTCTGTACAGCTGGGAGGTTTGACTCTAAATTCATGAGGACCCTGAGAGAAGCAGCTCTGTTCACGGCAGCTAAATTTCTTCATACCCTCCAGACCTGAAGTCGTTTTCTCTGCTGCTGTTTGGGAGATGAATAACTCGGTCGCCTTCAAGCGAAGAACAAGAGAACTTGTTCCAATTTGGGTGTAGATTTAAACTGTGGCATTGAGCCGGGGGACGACGTGATGGGATTCAGCTGCAGCGAATGTGTTTAGGGAGCTGAGACGATGGCAGCGCTGGGGGCCAGAAGGCTGTTACATGTTTGGTATCGGGTTATGTTACTGTTTACTTTGCAACATGTTCTCATTTATGGCTGCTAAAGACTTGCTTTAGTTAATGTTTACGTTATGCTGACCGATTCGAGGCTAAATAGGATTTGTATTTCTGCAGGATGCACTGTGGTCTAGCACTGCTTGCTTCTGCAAAAGCAAAGATCGGTGTCCATAACCATTAATGTTTGAAACAGAGCACCAAAGTCAGCCGAGTCCGTGTAAAGAAACTAATACTAGAGGGCACAGAAGGAAGGTTTTCATATTTTTTCAAGAAGCTGTGCTGAAAGTCGCACAGGAAACAATTCATCTTAAAACATTTTCTCAAAGTTTGAACCTTCAGGATAAAAAAACTTTTCCACCCTCTATAGCAGAGCAGTTTTCTTTTCAGGCATCTTTCTTCACACTTGCTAATGTGCTTAGCACCCTGTCTGGCTGCCATTAGGGGAATTATGCTCACACAGCGGGTGTTAAACATTGTTTGGTGCTACACTTAATCAGCTTGGAAAAGCCACCATATGTGCCGAAAACAAGATGCAGTTCAAAGAAAAAGAAAAACCCTCTTTTATGCACATATTACAAACATTTTTTGTTCTCTTTCATCGTGTGTTATGACAGTATTTTGAAGACTGGTTGCTAGGACGATTTATTTGTGGTCATGTGAGGCGTCCGATGTTCATTTTGGATTTTCGTCTTCACGCAAAAATATTTCAACCCTTTTTCCTTCAGCTCAGATCCAAAGATTTGACCTTTGGGACGACATGCCGCGATGCAGGATTTCCAAGACTTACCATATGTGAGGACGTAGAGCGGCTTGCCGTTAGTATCCATGGTAGTGAGACACGGGGCCTTCGGAGAGATGGTGCCCCACCTCTGAAGGGCTGCCTCCAGAGAAGGGGGCCAGTTGGTCACCACACCCAGCTGCTCACCCCGCATGGGTACCATCTGTGCCCCTTCAGCCTTGGGCTGGTTAGGGTCTGGCTGCTGGACTGCAAGTGGGCACGAGAAAACAGAAGAAGAAAATAATTTTTAGTCATTTTTACTTATAATATGTATAAGACTGATTTAACAAGCACCAAAAATACTCACTAAAATATCTTTTAAATGTTTGTTTAAATTACAGTGACCAGTTATTTTAGGAAATAAGGTGGAGAAAATATGGTCACAAATGCATTCTGCAGCATGGTAACAAGGCCAGACATACACCCAGTGCCACAGGAGGAAAAAATGGAAGACCTGCTACAGATGGTCAACATCGTGAGGTCAGTCTGGATTTACAGGAAGAGACTGAATCTAGGAACTTTCCTAAGAGGAACGTTCCTGCCCACTACTGTAAAACGTTTTAAAGGCAAACGGTGGTCACGTCAACCACGTCCAAAATATTCACCCGACCATCAAACCACCACAAATGAACTATTTTCTCACATTTAAGTCAAGTTTCCTAAAATAATCAGTCCAGCTGTTCAGGTCACAGTGAAATTAATACATTTATGTTTCTTGGTTCTTTACGATCTGCAACTTTTATTGCAGATTACAGGACATCAAATATCTTTAACTTTGCTTTTATGCTTTTTTAAAAGATTGAAAAGACATAATGTCAACCAGCGACCTTTTATGAACAATATGACAAAGCTGATATTAAATTAACCTGTATAAATCAATAGAATATCATAATACAGAATTGTTTATTCTTATGAGTTCACTGTATTATACAGCCATGTAGAAATGTGCGTGTTAGGAATAATGAAACATTTACTGCGTGTCACCACTGCTGTAAGACAGAAAGTTCACAGGAAAGAGCTTTTAATCAAGCAAAACACCCTGCTAATGAATTTCAACGACATACTGAACCAAACCGAGTCTTTCCAACATTTGCTATTCATGCTTAAATTATGAATTAACTTCTGGCTCTGCAGCGTTTGATGCTGAAAACAGAAGGAAATATTCATCAGTTAGACTCTGCTTTGTCAGAGGAGACTTTAGGGAATGAGGTTTAGTCATTTGTCTGCATAGATTATTTTTCAAAAGTTTTAGCAAAATATATGTTTTTACCACCACTCAACTTTCGGTCAACACTGAAAGAAAGACTGGCAGAATCATTGTAATGTTACGTATTTGTTTTAAGCCTGGAGATTTGCATTTTGGCTCCAGCTGTGTTGGGGGGAGGAGCCAAAATATCAGGATAGGCTGAAGTACCAAGTTATCAGCTAATGCTAACAAGCTAGGTTAGCATAAACTGTATGAGTGCATCACACAGGCACATGCTAATTAACATGCTAATTAGCTCTAAGTAATATACAAATAATAACTACAGTTTCACTCACTCAACTGTTAGACGTCAGGGAATCACCTAAAAAGCCACCAATATAAGAATATAAGCTAAGCAGCCTAATTTAGCCCCTAACCACGCTACCTAGAGACTGGTTGGTGACACCCCGGCAACCACTGGTCATTAAGGAAAAATGTGTAATTTCTTGGCTGCTGGAAGAAACTATGAGAAGTCTGATGCAAAGTTAACGTTTCCCCTTTGGAAAGTTGTTGCAATGGTAGGGGACAGCTTTTACTTTGAAGGTTCTCCATTTCCAGCTTGTGCTGCATAGGATTCACTACTGCTCAGCGAGTGTTTGCAGACAAGTCAGCACCTTCCATGCAAAATACACCAAATCACTGCAATCTGGTAGCAATCAAAGCATTCACAGGGAGGTTTTTGGTGCAGCATCCTCTTTGAGAACAACAGCTAGCTGACCACTCTCGATGTTCATGTCCCATCGTCTAATGTGGATGAGGGGGTGGTCTAGGCACCAGGGGGCAACCAAGTCTTTCCTTAATTGGCTTCACACATTTTTGCAAGAACATGAATCAAAATATGCAAAAACACATATTTTCAAGTATTTTTAAGAGTGAAAAGAGAAGATGTTACCCTCCAAAAGCTCTTCAAAGTCATCGACGAAAAACTCTCTTAATGGCGGCCGTTTGGGTCTCTTCAGAGTGTTGACGAGTTGCTGTATTTTGGCTGAAACTCTGCTGCTGACTGGAACACCTGTGGAGCGTGAACAAACACACAAAAAGACCACACGTTTTAATCCAAGTCGTAGCTTAGACTTTCTAATTGCGCTTTCACAGGTGCACACGTGAAGTAGTCGCTGCTTTCGGATTCCACTGAGCAGCCCACCGTTTCATCCGTGATAGAAAAAAATCCCCAAGTTTTAACACTACACTGAAGAGCCCTCGAGTGAGCAATCATGACAGCTGCCGTACAAAATGACACTCAAAATGCAAAAATAGCGTATGAGATGAGGTGTGGGCTCAAATTGCTCTTTCATTAAGGCCATTTTCAAACCCACAGAGTTTGTAGCCTTAAGACAAAGAAGGAAAATGAAAGTCTAAATGTGGATGTAAACAGATGTACTGGCAGACTTGGTTTGGGCTGCAGGGTGAACCAAAGACAGACGTGATGTTGTTAAGATTATTTCGTCTGTGTGTGAAGGTAAAGGAGCGCTACTCAGGGAAACTCGAATACTTTTGTTTTCACCCTCCGCAGTCCTCGGGTGCTTATGCGGTTTTTGTTTGCCTTTTCTCTCGTCAGGCTTTTCTCAAGCAACTGAACACAAAGGAAGCGTCTTTTTTTCCATCCCTGGCTGTTTCACATTTATCCAGTCAAAAGATGCAACATTTAATTCATTGTATTTATCCTTGCAAAAGACCACTGCACTGTATGAACTGCCGATGTTAGAGGTTAGCTTGCAACACTCACACCAGCTGTGGATGTGTGGGTGGATGTTAATGTACATTCATGTAAAACTCAAACTGCGACTGACCTCAGCAGCTCACCAGGAAGTACATTTCTTTTATCCAAACATTTTCTTCTGCCCCTTAAAACGTATTAAGAACATGCATAAAATGCACGTTAATGTTTGGCGGTGCAAATTTTAATCCACCCACACATGCTGCACACGTGCTCCACATTTCAACATAAAGCGGGTGAAACAGGGCGGGAATGAAATGGTGAACGACAGATGCATGTCGCAACAGTGACCGACGAGGCGCTGCAGACGAAAATGAAGCGTGACAAGAGGAGGTGCAGTATTTGCTTTACCCAGAAAAAGGACTCTACTCTTATTCATCTGATAAATTATATTTTGTTTTCAAATTTGGGGTTTCTAGATACCTGATCGCAAGATCCACTCGATCCACTGCATACTGCAAATCTCATGTTTTATACTGTACTTCAGCCACCTGTCCAAGTGTATCCTGTTTTTTGCCCAATGACAGCTGGGCTGGGCTCCCTCTGCAAACCTGAACTGCATACGTGGTTAAAACAATGGACGTCTGGATAAATGTACACAAGTTACAAAAAGGAAAATACCCTTCAAGGATAAAAAAGCCTTAAAAATTAAATATAATACTTTTTTTAAAAACTACCACAGGAAATCCTCTAAAATCAAATGTTAAATCCTCAAAAATCCAAACACTAAGTATTAATGATGAAACATCTTTCGACTAAAGCTCATCTTTGGAAATAAAAGTCTGCGCAGCCCGACTGGAAGCAACACAATAAAAAGTGTTATTTCAGATGAAACCCTGTCTACTTTGTTGCATCTCTTCCAACCAAACATCCCGACAGGGCCCCGTGTGCAAACTCTGGCATCTGATCTATCAAACCACTTCATGCATTCAGCATCTCGGCCCGCGGCAGCATCCAGTGTATTGTCTGATGAATAACTCCGTCTGCTGGAGCCTCGCGTCCCTCCAGAGAAGGAATTATTGAACTACGAACCAGAAAACTGCCAACCTCTGTCATCTTTGAGGTCTCTGCAGAAATCTGTGGATTCATCTTTTGCAGTGCTGAAAGGCATTACGAACCAAATCCGATCCCCCGCCACGTCTGGACTACAAAGAGCTGGTTTATATAACCATGAATGAAGATAAACTCTTTGTTGGATTTTGCTGATACAGTTTGTGTTGTTTAGACTACAAGATTATACACCTGCCTGTGATAAGAAGAAGAGAAACACCTGCAGAAAATTATTACCAATGAACTTTTTTGGTTTTGCTTTTGCAAGAAAAATAAAAACGAAAACATTGAAACACAAAAGCAACAAAAAACACAATAAAAGCCTCACATGAATCCAAAGTAACAAAACATTCTAGCCTTCAGCTCTTCTTCTCTCATCATGATCAGGATGTTCTTCACATCCACTAAGACAGAAAATATGATGCATTCCCCCAAAGAAAATGCGACACAATCAGAGAATTTCACCTTGAAAAACACGAGCAACTGTTCATATTTGCCAGTCTTGACTCACCGTCTCCAGTTTCCATCAGCTCCGCGTTGCCGTACTTGGGTGTCTGTCTTTGGGCTGCGGTGCCAGCGCCTGGGGCTCTCTCCACCTGGATGGCGTCGGTCGCGGTGGTGTTGGCGGTATTGTTGGTGTAGCCGGTGACATCTGGAGGGGCAGAGTGGTTCTCTGGGATGTGAAAAAATAGGGAGGCGGGTTACTACCCTCACACATCCTGCTGTTACTACACTCTAAATGTGGATCAGAAACCCAGCACAACCCAGTAAATTATAAACATATCTGCTGGATGACAGACTAAAGAAGTTTCTACTTAAATGAAATTGACACAAGAAGTCAAAGATGAAGATGAACATCAGTGAAACTGCATTAAAGCAGCTGAGGTGTCGATCGAACGGTTAAACAAAAAGTAACTGATGAAATAAAACGTTGATTAACCGATAACGACTGGAGACAACTGAAACATCGGCTGAATATTAATAAGTGTTGTGCATGCAGAAAGGACATAAGGTGTCAGTTAAGTTGTAAAGACTGAAAGCAGCGGAGTCGTCAGTTTAAATGTCGGTTGAATCACCAGTTCTTGAGCCAGCAGAGGCGAAACATCAGTGCCTGAAAACAGCTGTGGCTTCAACAGGCTTTCAGACAGGAAGTGACACAGACAGTCAATGAAATTCAGATAATTAACAAAGTTAATACTTTGGATATTTTAGTCTATTTTACTAAAGACGGTTCCATAACCTATTGTCTCATGCAGCAAGGCAATAAAATGATTTCTAGTAAAATTCTTAAAGATATGTGGATAAAAACACTATTGGAAGCCACAAGAGAAAGAAAATTAGGAAGAAATTCACTGACTTCCAAAGAATCTTTAAAGAAGAATCACATCGGGGGCTTAAAGATGTGACACACTTCAAAAAATAGAGCAAAAATCCACCAGAACCACCAAATCCCTCCAGAATCTCCCAATCATTCCTCACTGATCGCTCCACAAACCGCTCATTTCACCACCACCTCCCTCTACTGCAACATCTGCCTCTCTCTCGAGCAAAAAAAAAGAAACAAAAAAGACTCCATTTCCATCAACACCCACATCATACCATTCATTTCTGGTTGTTTTTCACCCTATTTTGTGCTGCATTTAGATACTGCTTCAACCTGTCTGCTGTGCCTAATGTTTCAAAGCACATAGCATTCCTTAAATTCTTCAAATTTACCTCTTTTATGAGGCTGGGATGCAGTTCAGCAACATCAAACGCTGTTTACTGTTCTGCCCGAGGGCTTCTTTACTTTGAGTGGTCGAAGCATGAAATGATGATAGCAGGAGGATGCGCGGTGAATCTAAATTGGGATGTGTGTAGGTATATCCTTACGTATCCTTTACTGTATCTTTGCACTGAGTCAGAGTGCCCACTTCAAGTTAATCCAATAGAAAGCCATCCCCACAAAGCCAAAAGTAGGTTTGTGGTTCTACGCATTGCTGTTTTTGCTGCGTTATGTGCGTCATTTGCATTGGGTTACCACTGCATTAACATTTATAGCACGCTGAGATTGATCTTGTAGTCTTGGGTTTCAGAGTTGCAAGGTTCCCTAATGTTCACTGTGGGTCATTTTTGGCATTTAGTGCTTCGTGCATTTGGAAATCCCTCCAGTTTCTCCTTATCGGGCCTCCTGTAAGGTCAGAGGTCAAGTGCAGATGTAAAATAACAATCACAGGATGCAACGTGCATTGAAACATCTGTAGGGTGCGTCTTAGACATTAACCACTCTCTGAGAATACTGGGACACTATCCAACCATTGAGTCCATCTCGGTTATATTTTAGTGTTGAACAATACACAGTTAAACCCTTTAAGTTTGAAACACAGCTCAAGGGAACTAAAAGTCGTCATTTCAAATTGTACCTCAACTTCAGAATAGCAGGACTGAAGGAGCACCTCTTTGCTTAACTTCTAAAACACCCTCAAAGAGAGGTCACCACTTTGGATGATTTATATGTGAACGCTTGCCTCGCTGCTCCCATTCACAGCTTCCCGCATGATGCACCGCTGCTTCAGTCAAGGACCAGAAGACAAAGGAGATCAAACTACTTCACGGCGTGCTGTGAAAAGGCAGCAGAGCGAGTCATGACTGAGGGGTCCTGTTCACAAGTGCTGCTCATGTTAAGGTAATTCACTCCATCACGTGCCCACGATTAAACTCACTGAGATGTTTCGAAGGATGCTCATTACGTCACTTAGCATCTGTTTCGGATGATGAGACGAGGTTGGGTTTCTGGTTTCACATCATTGCGTTTTATTCTAATGAGAGCTGTCAGCATTGACTTTCATTATTCATTTGGCTTTGATTAAAGGTCTATTGGCTCCATCCACCACCAACTATATACAACTTTACATTTGCTGTTCTCTGTAAATGAACTTTCTGTATGTGGATTCACTCCTTGTGTTTTTATTATGTAATGGCATTGACTTGTGTTCTTCCTTCCCACTGTCGCCAAGTGTTTGCTCATGTCAGAGCGTTGCAGCATCTTCTGTTATGGTGTAAAACACTTTGAAGTGACCGCTGTCAGCTGGTTCTACATAAATAAACCCACAAGAATTGAAGAGAAGCACTTCACAGATTCAGTCATTCATTTAGTGCCCCATCTATAGCCTGTATTTGTTTACATTTCTTTAAACTGGTGAAATGTGAATAGGTTGATTTAGCCATTATCATTTTCACGTCTACATGTCGATACTGCAAAAATAAAAGGCAGTTCTGATGCATCTTTTCCCAGTTGTTTATTTGTGCTTATGTCTCCTTTATCCAGAATAATGAGGTGAATTACCAATGACCAAATTAAATATTTAATTCACAACACAATGTTAATCATTTTAAGCTCTAACGACTTATGCTAAACGTAAAACACCAAGAGCTTACTCATTTTGTTTTTTTATTTGGTTCTATCCATTTAATGTCACGACTCTTTCATGTGTTCGAACAAATAAAGCCGAGAGCCGCTGAGCTCAATATGAAGTGAAAGGCTTGGAAAGACTGAGAAATATAAGTGCACAGTGAGAGAAAGGCAGGGATGATTTCTAGCAAAGCACTGAGCCCAAGCCAGCTGGAGAGAAACTGAATTCTTTATCCAGACATGGACTGCATATCAACAATGCAGCTCCCAGCACAAGCATGCTAATTACTGTAGCACGCTGTCTCTGCAACATCTGGGCTGACGGTTTGAGCTACACATATATTCTCTGTAGGCACTTGTTGTGCAGCATCTGTGAGAATATGTGTGTGTGCATGCACGCACACATATTTGCTCCTCCAGTGACCTCATCAGGTCGTCTTTATGAAGACCTGAGACAGAGCTGAATATCATCACTGGCTAAGGATGAGGATGATGATGATGATGAATGCCTCATTCACTGCTGGAATATCCATCAGAGAGGCTGAGGCTGCTTCAGGGACAGGAGACTTTAATGTGCGGGCTCAAGGATCTGTGGCTGGTAGTTTGCAAGCCCCACAATTGAAAATGTCTCCATCAATTTCTGTGAATCTTGTTGAAGCATTACTGTGGATAAATGTGCTTCACAAGGAAAAGTTTGGGATTTTCTTTCTTTCTTTCTCTTGAAAAGGAAGTACCCGCGCTATAATTTGTGTCCGCTGCCTATTTACACTGGACAAAAACGTTTAATTATTCATGCATTCTTGTGAATCGGGCATTAAATCCATCTTTGAGTAAATAAATGCATGATTTTTACAAAAAGTTCCAGCATAGTATTTCTAATATATTTCTTACAAAAAGATAAAACCAAGCTGTTTATGCTGGATCAATAGAACTCAAACTGCACTGCAGAAACAGGCTGATTTGAGGCTTAACGCAGTGAATGACAAGAAAATACCAGCCTTTGTTTGTTTTTGAAACAACTTTGTGTTTGCAGGGGGTAATGGGATGCTTTGGTTCTTTGTAACACCAGTGACCACTGGTGTTTCAGGCACATCTTAAAACTGGTTTATATTTTATTTTGTTAGATGATTTGGGGACTATGTCTGATATTTCCCCACTGTCTTACAAGCGAGCAAACCCATTGAATGAGTGAGAAACATACTAACAAAAGTCTAAGTGTAGGTTTCATGCAAAATAAATCTCGGACTGGTTGTTTGGTACCGGGCCGCGAGAGTTGAGGCTCGGGTGTGAAATTTATGGTTTTCAGGGTTTTTATCGTTATTTTTTTTAGCGTTTTTAGCGTTAACTTGGTTTCCCTGGGTCTTTTCCCGTGTGTTATGAATAAATCTTTTTTTTTGGTACTGGTACTGGTTTTGTTTTGCTGTATTTAGCCGCAACACCTTAGAGGCCGATCCATGAAAATATTGTCAGAAATAAACCGGTCCATGGTGCAGAAAAAAGGTTGGGGACCGCTGTTCTAAAGTATTCCAGTATATTTACCTTAGATCAGCTGATCTACATATGCAGAAGAACACAAAATTTTATTTACCATCCGATCCTGACTCATTGGCATATTAAAGAAGTTTCTGTTATTGCGTCGTGTGTGTAAATGCCTGCTCTTCCATGTGAAGCTGCAGCTCTCCTGCACATATGTAACAGTCAACAGGCTGCTGCAAACCTCAGTAAACACATTTGTATGATTCGTTTAAATACCCTCCTCCCAAAATTTACAAACACAAATACATGTGCATGTCCACACTGATACTTTTTTCCTCCCAAGCACCAGAAGAAAGTTGCTGAATTGCCCCATGATGCTTTTAATTTTATATTTTCTTCGATGGGAATTTTACTATTAAAGCGATTTAATTGCCGATGATATCCAGCTATACCTTTTCATTTAAACCAAGTGAATCATGAGTTCAACATGAGTAGCATCCATGTTAAACACATCTCTAGATCTTTTTTTCCACTTAAGAAGTATTAATACTTTTAGATGCACCGTTTAAGAGAAGCTGGAGGTGCTCGTTTATCTCTAACAGCTACTGTAATGCACTTTTTTACTCAGTCAGTAGAGCAGCCCTCAGCCATGCTGCTGCTGGATTACTCTCAAGTAATAGGTTAACCAGACGATCTCATATTACATTACAGCAGTTGTTCCATAATTTATAATCTGTAGAGTAGCTTCGATTTGTGTTTTCATCACGGCTGAATTTGCTTTTATTGTTTGTGCTAATAAAGAGGCAGAAACTCGGGCCAGGCCACAGTCAGGGAGCACTCCTTAGATAAAAGAAAAATAGAAAACTAATGAAAAGTCTAATTAAGAAATTAAACCAACGTGTGCCATCACGACAGCTTCGATGGACCTTTGCACTGATTCTCCAGGTTTCTGGAGCTGCAGAGGAAGGAACGCTATTCGTCTCCACGATGGTGGTGGAGAGACGTCAGTCAAAAATCACTCGCAGGTGTTTAATAATGATTCATGTCACTATTGTAGCTCATTAACTTTGTCTGCTCTCTCCCACAGTTTGTGTTTTGTCCTGTTTGTTCTCTCTTTGTTTTGGTCTTTTCTTTTCTCTGACTCCTGGCTGCCTCTAAATGGCGTCCCCTCCTCCAGTCTGGTTATAGGGGCGTTCTTCCTCCCCGCTGTTGCCAAGTTCCTCTACAGGATCTTTAGGGTTTTCTCCCCCATATTGAATGCAAAGCAACAGATTTTTTTTTATTAAATTGGCACTACATAAATGAGTAACCGAATAAAACTAAATGTAGGATCAAGATGTGAATCACTTCCTCATCTCATTCATCGTGGCCATCGTGTTGTTCCCAAACTGTTTTCCTCTCTCCTCTGAGACCACCGACTTTCCCCTCGCAAATATACAGCACTGACAGGGGGGCTAAGCTCCTGTTAAATCCCAGTCGGCCTCATCTAGACGCCTTAATCACATTGAATATGGGAACTATTCCAGAGCAGTGTTAGTGGATTCAAAGTCTATTTTTAGTTTTTGACAATGACAAATGGTTAATTAGAGGTCTGTTCTTAAAGTCTTTCTTCAAGTGACTGCTCCTTGTTTGCTCCACCATGGATAAGTGTATTTTCTCTGGCAGTCCAACAGGAATGGTGCAAGGAGTCACTTCAGTAAATGAGCGCATCATCCTGTGCTGCTGCCGTTTTACATGCCAGGCACTGAGTGGTGCAAAGCAGGAAGCGTCTTCAGTTCACAACTCTTGGCTGTTACATGTCGTGCTGGTTTCTTTGATATAGTATCTATGATTTAAGGTAGCAGATTGCAAAAAACACAACACGAAAAAAAATTACAGACAAAAACTAAAACAAGGAAGCGGACGGGCAGCCTGCATTCCTCTACCATCTGCTTTCTGGCCTAGATGAAAAGCTGCTTTGAAAGCAGATTGCCTCTGGCTGAGAAAACAACTAAAATCATGCTGCATAATTAGGCAAATCAATAAAAAACGACAAACAGAAGAACCTTGAAAAGAGGAAAGAGTCACACAAGCTGCTATCCAGCTTCTTTAAAAGCATTGTTGATTTTCCTCATCAACAATTCACACTTTCAAAAGCTGTAAGCACAGCCTCTTTTTTCAAATCCACACAAACAAACTGCTTTCATGCATCTACCACAACAGCTCAATGCTACTCCTATCAAGGTTAGCATTGATGGTTTCTCCTCTGCACTTATACAACATGGCTAGGCACAAATTTAATTAGCGGGGAAACAACTGAGGAGGGGCACAGCTCGAACAGCAGGCATATGATGGAGGGCACTGTGGAGAGAAGGTTAGCTGAAAATTATGAGGGGGGAAATACGACATCCCTGTTCGTGCCAAGGGATGGCGGGAGACTGACCCTCATTCTGGGCTCTCCACCAGCCATGCTCCGATTGAAACTTACCGGAGCGTCGTGGACCAGAGTTTCCATTCTCTATCATACCAGCTGGCACTGCCCTCCTCCTTCTCAAGGAGAGGTGGCTTAAAAGGCCTGCATGTGAGGAACAAGAAGGGAGGGGAGTCTTTAAAAGTGGCATCAATCGCAAACCTCTGGTCTTTGTTTTTGACACAACACAGCACATCAACGCAAAATCTGAGTCCACAGATTAAACTGCAACTGGATAATGTGAAGATTCCCCACGGTGAGGGAAGAGTGTTGTGGGAGCAGGAGAGTGTTTTCCACGGGACTTTACAAAAAGAAGCCAAAATAGGAAAACTCTGGTGAGGAAAGAAACTCCTGACGTAAGCTGTGTGCGTACATGGCTTTTAAATTTAAAGAAATTATATCTTCTGTTGGTTCTCAACAGTGTGCAAGGCATTAAAGCACTCATCTGCACACAGCTGGATGTTCTGTGAGAAATGCTCCATCAGGCTGTAGTTTTCATTTCAGCTATTTTGGTGCTTTGTGTCACTGTGAATTATGACAATCCGGACCAAACCGGCTCCACTGAAGCTGCAACATTTTTACAAACCAATTCTGGTTCATCTGTTTCATTCAACGATCCGCTTTCGTCCTTCTCATTCTGCGTCGCCGCCATGCTTTACCCATATTCTATCGCGATATTTCATTTTCTTATCATTGCCTAACACTGTACCGGTATTACCTACTTTAAAGTATCACTTTTTTCATAAATACACGAACAAGATTCCTGTTAAATTACAATAAAGTAAAGAATGTGCACATATAATCTACAAAAACAATTTCTTACTATAAAAATATTACAGCACTATACTCTATAGAATATAAACTTCATTACACAATATTGTCAGATGGTTGCTTCCGATTTTACTCTTAATTTATTGTACCTACTCTAATTTTAATAAACAGTAATTGTACCTACTCTAATTTTAATAAACAGTAACTATATAATAGAGGTGGGAATCACCATACATCCCACGATACGATATTATCACAATACTTAACGCACGATACGATATTATTGCAATTTTTTAAAATATTTTGCGATATTCAGATTCTGTACATAGAGTAAACTTTGATATTAGATAAAATGAATATTGATAAAGTCTCACACTCAGTCTTTCTCTCATTTCAGTCAGTTTTATTGTTGACAAACTGAACGATTTGTATTACAGTCTAGTCCAACTTAACTGAATGCAACCATCTGGTACAATTATAGCTATTCTGAACTATGCGATTTATGAAAACTATGCAGCCCCTTCAGCAACTGAAGAATTTGAAAGTAAATTTAAAAAAAATATAATTTTACATTAAATAAAAAAGTTTTAAACTTAATTAAAATAAAACATGTCTTAAATGAAAATAAGTAAACTGTCATGTTTATTGCTGCCAAAAAACAAGTTAAACACATTTGGACAGTGAAGGAATGTCAGGATTCTTGCTCAGAAAAAGGATCAACATGCTCTGAGCACAAAAACCTTTTTTGTAACAAAATATCGATTTCTGCTGTCCCTGTATCGATACATTATTAGCAAACAAAATATCACGATACTACACAGTATCGATTTTTTCCCCCACCCCTACTATATAAGCATATAGGCTACCCTCTTCTCCTGCTGCTTGGACAGCAAAATGCTGGTGTATTCAACATTACACACAGGAACAGCAACCACATACACAAGCACAGACACACAGGTTCTGTACAGGAGCTGAACTCAGCCCAGAGTCAACAATAACAACCAGATCGTCTGCGATGATCCTGTGAAAAAGATCTGCAGGCTGGAGGAAAATGTGGAGAGATGAAAGGAGCGATGACCAATTGGGGAGATATGAGAGAACAAAAAGTTATCGTCACAGGCAAACCGAGCAGTTCTGATAAGAGCTGAATAAAAAACAAGGGGGGGAATGATTCTGTTCATAAACTCTCCTAAGATTTTACACACACACACACACACACACACACACACACACACACACACACACACACACACACACGGATCTAGGCTGTGTTGGCCTTGAGCGAGGAAACGAGAAGCAGAGCTTCAACCCACACGTGTGCACACCGCTCAGGATTTCCTCTGTGATAAACATGAACTCTGTAACTTCACAAAAGAACAGGCTCAATGAAACTTTACACCAACCAGCTGGAAAAATTACAACAACATGATGTGATGTAATGGAAATCCGCAACTCTCAGGGTTAGCTATGCAACCAAAGACGCTGCCCAGGACTCAACTGCCTGTCAGCAACAGGCCTCTGTATACCAGCCACAGCACAGACTGGGAGGAAGTCGAAGTCATCGATTAGAAGTAAAAAACAAACGGAGGAATGTTCTCATCACCTGAAACGAGACATCGCTGACCTGTAAGTGCGTTTCCATCTATTGGTTTTATGCACATTTTGAGGTTTGACTCTTATTTTAATCTTTTAAATGATCTCAGAAGAATTAGCACCACCAGCTGTTTATAACAAAGCATCGTTGTGGGCGGAAATCTGGCTAAAATGTGGGCAACACTTGGATGCAGTTTGTGCCTTTTGCTAATTGCATTATGCGCAACGATGCCAAGGCTTCATTCCAGCCATGAATATTTATGTAACCGGGGTTTATAAATACAAGAAAACCTGTAGTCATTCATCATCCCTTAGCTGTGAGTTCCACGTTTTCTGTATTCAGTCCACAGAAAGAGTGTGAGTGAAGCAAGAAATGAAGCAGCAGAGATACCTGACAGGTAGTAAATTATCAGTTCTTGCAGACAAAAGTCTTTGCTGTGGGTATAAAGCCCTCAGGGATGGTGACAAAGACCGAAACACAATGACTCAACTGGGTCACGTACCCATCTTTATTCCTCACACAGGCCATTATTGCTTTGATGGCTACAAATGCACAAATGCATACACTGAGGCAAGAGGTCACACACGTAATTGCAAAAGCAAGGCACACAACTGCAGCACGGGCAGGAAAATACAAGCCCGGACCCCCGAGACAAACTCTGATACCCAAAGAGGGGAGAGAGGGGGCTGTAGTCTATTCCAGCTACTACAGGACGAGAGGTGGGTACGCCCAACATAACCCCACCAACTGCACCAGTCCAGAGCCCACGCAGACACAAGGAAAACATGCAAACTCCACACAGAAAGGGCCCGGCCAGCTGCTGGAATCAAACTCAGGACCTTCTTGCTATGTGGCAACAGTGCTAACCACCGTACCAACAAAAATACAAAATACAGCCCACACGCAAACAAATTCAACTAGGGCCAAAGTGAAGGAATGAAGAATGCAGAAACAAACTCACGGGGAAATGGCTGAAAGTGCGACTGAGGTTCAAAGAAGACCTGGCAAAGCAAGAAAGAAAAGCATGGGAGCAGATATATACTGGGGGAGTGGCCGGCTAATTAGAAACAGACACGGCAGAAAATAAAAACACGGGAAGGAGAAGAGCTAAACAGGCCTGCTCGGTTATGATGAAAATCATCGAACAGTAGTAGAGGATTTATTAAACTTTTTATTTTTTTTAAGGGCGTCTTCCCATCAGAGCAGCGAAGGAGCTGGATGTAGGCTGGGTGGAGCTGGCGGGGGGGGACTCTGTGTCTGCCGGTGCATTATCTTCAGAGCTGGATACCAGCCGTGCCAGCGTGAAAACAAACCTGTCTCCGCCAGAGCATTCAGTCCTCGGCTGTCAGGGAAATGCACAAATGGGTTTCTGTGGCAGCAGCGAGCCAGTTTTTCACTTTCATGTTTGCGCCGTGTTTTCGACATGAATTGAAGCTGCTGGAAACCAACTTCCACCCTGCTGTAGCGCTGGCAGAATGTCCTGCCCTCCCAGTTTTGCAGGGAAACGGTGTGCTGGGAAAATCGCATTCAGTCCTTTGGCAGGTATGCTTAAAAACTTTGTGTGAAAATTCTCCAGACAGGAAGAGGAAAGAACAGAAATGCCCACTAAATAACATCGTCCCAGCGTCCTGACAGGTCACAATGAATTTCTGATTGATGAATGGTCATATTTGCTTCTCCTGCTGAGGTTTAAAACACATTTCCATTCTCAGAATAGTTTGTACAGGCTAGCAAGCCTCTGCAGGGCCTTGATCCTTTTGAGACATATTACTAAATGTTCTCAGAAATACTTTAAATAAGCTGTGGTGGTTATTTTTCCATCATTTAATTTAAAATGATAAACTTCATTTTCTTTTTCCTTTACATGTAATATACTGAAGCATCTCTGTTGTTTTCATTCAGATGATTTTGGCTCATATTTCATTAAAATAAGAAATCCAGTGCCTCTAATTATTAGAATATTTCTTAAGATCATTCAAAGGAAGGTTTGACAATATAGACGTGTCCAGTTTCATTTCATTTATACACTCAGTACTCGGTTGAGGCTCCATTAACAGAATTACTGTATCGGTGTAGTGGTGTGTGGAGTTGATCAGGTCAGGGTGCATCTGCTGAGGTGTTACTGACGTCCAGGTTGCTTTGATAGATCCTCCCTGGGATTCAGGCCAGGCGAGTTAGCCCAGCAATAACACGGTCGGCAAACCATCCATATGCAAAAAGTTCATCATCAGCTGGAAGCAGAAAGAGCTCTAAAATCTTCTGGTTGACTTTAGACTTGATAAAACGCCGTGGAGCACCAACAGCACCAACTCTTCACAGACTGTGGAAACTTCACTCTTCAGACTTTAACATCGTAATTTCAAAATAAAATACAAAACTGACTTTAATCTGAAAAGAGGACTTTGAACCACTGAGAAACAGTTCAGTCCTTTTTCTCCTCAGTCCAGATAAGATACTGTGACGGTGTCTCTGCGTCAGCAGTGGTTTGATATCAGGACTGAAGCTGTTGTAGGTCCTTTCCTGAAGACGTTTGTGTGTAGTGGCTCTGAGATACTGACACCAGCCTCCGCTCACTCAGCTGAAACTCTCCAAAGTTCTTGAATCGACTTGTCATCACAATCCTCTCAATGCTGCGGTCATCCCGGTTGCTTCTGCACCTTTTCCTACCACAGTTTTCCCTCCCAGTCAACTTTCCGTCGATATGCTTCGATGCGGCTGTGAGCGGCCGGCCTTTTCACCAACCTCCTGTGGCTTTCCCTCCTTGTGGAGGATATCTGTCAAGTCAGCAGTTTTCCTAATGTCGTAGTAGCTGGTATGGTCTGGATTGAGAGATACTTGTAATTACAATTCAAACAGTATGAATACCAGTAACTACGTTACTTCCTTCAGTTTATCGTGTTGGTATGGCAGAAAAAAATCAGATAAGTAGAAATAAGAACAAAAGCATGACACATCCTGGTCTCATGGTTTGATTCCAGCTGTTATCTGGCCGTTGGCACATAAAGCGTGAGGATCATCAGTATAACGGTGTCTTTAAATGTGTCAAAATGAAATAAACGGAGACACTGCAAAAACTATTACTGATGAGACAGATTTTGTTAAATCATTACAGAATGTGCTGAGTTTGTGCAGGCGTCAAGGTCACGAGACTCAAAAATATTTTTCAATGAAAGTATGAAAACTGAAAAAGGAGCAGTAGGGGGGGAAAGCGCAGCAGAAACAAAACAAAAAGAGAAAAGTGGCTGTCAGGAGAATGACAGCAGAACTGCCACAAACACACACAGTAAGTTACAAACTCCACTTACAAACTCAAACAACACAAGAAAAAAGGACCTTGAGCTGAACACTGCCATCCAACATCTTACTGTGAAGCTCAAAGATGAAACGCTACGTCCAGATTCTCTCGGTAGATGCACATTTTTTATTAACTGCTGACTCAGTTTTAGTCAGAAAAAACTACAGGACAGTTTCTGTTTTAAATTCAGCTGCTGTTTTTTTTTGTCTGGGATTCAAGGACCTTCAGGGGTCTGAGGGGGATTTGAGGTCTCCCACAAAGTATTGAATCCTTTATGTTTATTATTCTGTTTATTATTTTATTATTCTGTTCTTGAGGAGGTGAAAAAGGGGAAAATATATAAGAAACAGTGCTCTGATGGGAGCTTTAGTTTTTATACGCAGCTGTCTCAGAGTCCATATTGTGCTTTGCATAATAAAATAAACTTTTATTAACTTCTTGGGTTGAAAGATGTCATTTGTACTTGATTAAGTTTCATATAATGTTTAAAACAATGTTTAATTAAGCAATGATCTGGATTAAATGTGTGTGAATATTAACCCTGTCCTGTTTGTCTATTTGGTCCCATATGAAAGACGAATAACTAGAAACTTTGTAACAGTAAGCACACACCACGACTATATGTATTTATTTTAAAAAAGTGAATTTAAGAAGAAACGAGGTGCACATGAAAAAACAGCGGCCATATTAGATGATTGTTAAAGTGCACATTATTTAGGTAAGGGTGTCTGAACCTGTGAGGTAGAGTCAGAGTTTACCAAAGGACTTGGCAAACAAAATTGGACACTTCAGGAAAAATCTAAATCTTAGAGCGGTTGGGTTGTTTTGGTTTGTCCAGAAGAGTCTGATTTCGTTAGGAGTGTCGAGACCTGCTAACAGAAGCTTTGTATTTTTGTATACATTGTCTGGATTAGCTGAAGCTGCCTTGACGAGGGTCTTCCACCTTTGCTAAAGGAGTTTGTAGTTTACTAAAGGTGTCGTGAATAACTGTAAGGCGCCATTAGATAAAGCTGCAAAGGGCCACACAGTGGACAGCTGAATGTAAACCTCTTTGACAGACGTGACAGAAAGCCTGTTTTTTCAGCCTGAGGCTTGAATTCATGTTTAAAAATGTTCCCTTTCAGTTGAAACTGACTTAAACAGCTTTACAGACTCACTGCAGTCGTTGGCCTTCACATTAATGACACAGCGCTAACTGCTAATGATCGTTTTATTTTCCCTGTAGGACGCCGTGTGCCACGCCGAGACCAAAAGTTAGACTATTATGTCAGCACTGCGCCAAGTCACCTACCTTTACTGTGGTGGTGGTGGTGATGGTGGTGGCGGTGGTGGTGCGAGGAGGAAATGTGAACATGCTGGGCCAGCACGTCAGCCAGCCTGCCGGCCGCTGCCCCGCTCCCGCCGCTGCGTGTGGAGGACGAGGACGAGGAGGCTGTTGACGAGGTGGTGGTGGTGGTGGAGGAGGTGCCGTGGATTGCCCTGCTGATCCAGTGCTCCATGCTTATGCTCCCTTCCTGGCTGGACGAGGTTCCTCCGCCGCCTCCTCCGTCTTCTTCTTCACCTTCTCCTCCCTCTTCTTCATCACCGTCGCCCTGACCTTCGCCCTCTGAGCCTGAGGAGGTGTCTGAGGAAGACAGAAGATGAGGATGGACATTAGGGTTAAAGTTTTATCCAAACCGTGGAAAAATAAAATGGATCTTTCCAAACAGAGGTGACGATGTGTAAGCCCTACTCCCCCCCTCTGGGTAAAGTCGCTGCAGGGGAGGAACACAAACTTGTTTGTGCGTGTGAAAGCTAAAACGTGTGTGCGTACACGGGTGTGTGCTTCTGCAAGTTTTGCATGGCATTTCCATAATGCCCACGGCGTTATGAGGCTAGTAGTGGTGATATGAATAACAACAGAAGCTGACCTAGTTCACACACACACACACACACACACACACACACACACACACACACACACACACACACACACACTCACTCAAAGGTACTCGATTAGTGTGCACGTGTGTGTTTTCTCTCAGGGCAGATGCAGAGAGAAGGTAACTGTGCGACTGACGAGGAAAGTCCAACAATAAAAAAAACAAAAAAATTGAAAATTCAAATATTTCAACCCAAGAGTGTTACTATGAGACGTTTGATCTTTTTAACTATAAATGGTTCCTTACCCGATAAAGGGTTAAACTGGTTTGCTGCGCTCCAGTGTGACTGACTTTAGTACACACACATATACAGCTGGGACTCTGTACCTGTGCAACAGGTGAAACCATCTGAAAAACCTGCACTAAGTTTAAGTCAAAGCCTTTACTTTGTCATTTAGCTGCGTTCATCTTCACATTTATGAAGTTGATGCTTTGGTTTGTTTTTCTTGTTTTAATAACCACATGGAATCAGCTGCTGAAGTTGGTCAAAGTGAAACCAAAACACCTGGTAAATTAGAGCAACAAACAACAACGAGGACTAATGGTTGTTTCCAGTATTCATTCTGCTTTTAGCTCTGGGCGACCGGTGAAGAGCTTCCCGTCTGCTGTTGGGTGAGAAGCGGGTGGTGAACCAAAACAATGAGATGAATGAAAGATGCTAAATATCAGCTACGAGGGACCTGCACATTTGCTTAGTATTTTATAAAGTTAGTCACTAAGAGTGACATCTTTCACGTTACATGCTATGATGCATGTGTAAGAATTTGGTAGCGTGGCGACGTTAGCAAAACTATAATGAATCAGACTGTCTAAAGCTCGTGAGGAGCAACCTTCATGTAATCTTAGGTGAAAAGTAAACACAAGATTTCAGCTGTTTCCTTAAACTAAAGTTAAATCTTATCTGGATAAGATTTACATTACCATTCGAACTCGTGCAGATTATATAGTAATTTTCCCTGACACTGATCTTAGTACAATAAATGTTTCAGTGTAAGACATCAGAGTTTCGTCACTGCTCCTGTGTTAGTAAATCAAATCTTAAAAGATCAATAAGAAGCTTAACATGAAAGCTTGTCTACACAAATCCTTTGTATGATATACAGAGGGGAGATCCTCAATTTGGTCTCAGGCACTGTGAGCACAGAAGCCTCCAACACCCACCATGCAAACCTTTTGTTAGTGAAGACAGGATAAAACTGATTTAAAGGTGAAGAGGGCTTAATCATCTCGTGTCAAACAGTCCACTGCAGGAGGAGCTGCAAAGCTAGAGTCAAATAATATAAATATGTAGAGTTTGATGACCAAACTGTGTATTTCTTAAAAAGAAGAAGAATTGAATCTGAAAGCAGAAAAAAAAAGAAAATCAGTGTACTAGAGCTGTTATGGTGGTTTTTTTTTTTTTTGCTTTTACAATTTAACGTGTACAATCGAGACTTTGAAAGTCAGCATATTTGTCATTGATACAGCTGACAGCACTAGAAAACACCATGTGACTGGATGTAGTCTTCCCATGATGCTTTGTGCTAACACACTTGATTAATGAATGTGGATCTCGTTATCCTGCTCATAGCGAGATGGGGAGACTTCCAGTGACAAAATATATTGAAAGCGCAACGCTGCCAGCTGACTTACGAAGCAAATACTCAGAAAAATGCAGAAAGAGAAACGAGAAAGTGACACAAAGCGGTTCCACAGAAATATATTTCACGATGCGTTGGAAAATTAAGAAAATGCAGCTGTGAAAATCAGTCAAAACCCGATGAGAGCACATCAGAGGCCTCTCTCACTTGTCATCTCCGCACGATACGACACGCTGCTCAGCAACACACGACTCGGCTGTCCTCGCATGAACCTCGTTGGCTGACAGAAATGTATGTGTGGCTGCGTGCGCACAAGTGCCTGTATGTGTGCGACTGCCTTTAATGCTCCCACAAGGTCTTTCTAAATCTGCACGATGAATTATGTGCAGTTTGTGTGTCATGTGTGCAGCTTGTTTATCTTCATTTGTGCACAACAGTAAAAATACCCGGAAATCACGTAGACGTGTGTTTGTGTGTAGTATTATGAACATTCTTGCAGAAAAAGCGTATGCACATTTGAAGCATGTGGCATGTGAGTCTTGCAAAAAGTCTGCTCAACAAAGGTTTCATTGCCATTTTGAATTTTGAATTATAAAAATTGAGCTGGGTTAAGATTCTGTTTCAGTGAAACTGTGGTCAGCAGTTATCATCATCAGTCTGGCATGCATCAATGCTAGCTAACTAGCATTAAGTCAATACTGGACTCTTTCCATAAGATTCAATACAAACAGGTATTTTGCATCCAAAGCCATCATCCCCTAAAGCACAGAGGTCCATTGTTTGTCCAGGAACTGCTAAAAACACAGTGAGTTGCACTGACTGATGTGTTCTTTTCAGAAGTCATAATTTACTTCGACTCGGTCCTACATATATCGTCCTGCTGCCCCAAATAATCACTCAAGCAGTAAATGTGTGTTAATCCATCACTACAAATAGTCCTCAGCTGTTTGGGGAAATCACCGAGCATTTTTCTCTTTTTTCTTTTTTGCCAGGAAAAAAAACAAAACAATTTGTTGAAAGATTTGTGTATTCAGCAGGAAGCAGTGGGATTGCCAAAGATAATCATAGGAGTGCCTGAGCTAGAGAGAGCCAGAAAGCACTGAGCAAATATAGAATAATGCCAGATGTCCCAATTAATTTTATGACTTTTTTTTTAAACCAAATCTTCATCTGTTGTTTAAGATACAGAAAACCCACAGACAAGGTAAACAGCAATGACATCACCTTTCTTGCAGATTTTTAAGTTTACAGTTTATAAAATCGCACCACTAGATGTCAGAAGATTGCAGATCGCAGAGTTTCTTCTATATTTCCTAGCTATGGTGACTGCTGTGAGACAAAAAAAGTCTTACAGCTGTTTATCTCTAGTGAATGTAGACCGCCAGTCTGCTGTTTACCTCAGATGGTGTTCACGTCTATTTACTCTGGAGGAGGACGAAAAACTGATACGAGTGGATGAATCAGTGAAGCTCACCTCTGCAAGTGACAGCAATACTGAGTTGAGCTGTTGAGGATATCCTGTGCTTTTCTCGCAAAGCGCTACTGTTTTTGTTGCTAATAGCTGCCGTTAGCCTCTGTTAGCTGCCGTTAGCCTCTGTTAGCTTCCGTTAGCCTCTGTTAGCTGCCGTTAGCCTCTGTTAGCTGCCGTTAGCCTCTGTTAGCTGCCGTTAGCCTCTGTTAGCTGCTGTTAGCCTCAGTTAGCTGCTGTTAGCCTCAGTTAGCTGCTGTTAGCTTCCGTTAGCAAAACTTTCTTTAAAATCTCCCAATCATTGCTGGACTTGGACAGACAATAAATTCTCATACAATGTGAGAATGTAATGTATGTATTCATTTTTTTTATCAGGGTGAAAGATTGATTTTTAGGATAAAAACATGTTACCCTATAACTGGCTGTTGGTACTGTCAGCTGTCTAAAGACGGGAGGGTCTAATGTGCTGACAATAAGTAATTGTGACACTATTGGGAATAAATATTCATGTTTATGCACGTTTTTATTTGTTAGAGCCCTGACTTGAGTTCAGGAGATGAAGTGGATGATTAGGTGGAACTGTGACGTGCATCTCAGCCAGTATTTTCAAGATGGTGGGGGAATGTGGCGGCTTCCACAAACAGACACCCGCTCCTTTTTATATTTAATGGATTAATTCTAAGTTTATGAGAAAATGCATCACTTTGTTGGGTAATATAATTCCACAGTAATCAATGTATATTTGTGAGTCTGTTTTTCGATTAAATAACCTCAAAAAATGAATGAATGTACATTTAAAGGTTATTTTCTACATGTTTTCCTATTAAATATTGTGGGAAGTAAAGACTTAAATCTATTTACGCTTCTAAAAATTGGCACCAGAATTAAGATTTAATAATAGTCAGATACCACGTTACATTCACCCACCTCATACTAGTTAAATATTGACATTCAGCTGCCTTCAGTGGTTGGCAGGAGTCTATGGGTGTTTTGTACGTGCTGACATCTTTCTATCATTGCCACCAACTTGTGCTTAAGCGAGCCCGGCCTTTACAGCCATGCACCTCAAAGGGCCCGGACGCTTCATCACCCTGTCACCAGTTAACCTGTTTTAAGTCCAATGACAACCTTTGGTAAGTAATAACCCCTAAATACAACAAACATCCAACAAGTGCTGTCATTTAGAAGATGCCCTAACCCCGTCATTCAGCAATTACATTTTCACCCTGATCAAAGTCAATCAGACACTTGCCTATTCCCAAGCTTCCAATGAAACTAGATGCACTGATTGTTATTTTACCACCTAGAGCCCAACACATAACAGGTGGCTCTGTAACAACATAATCAGAGTTATTGATTTAACTATCAGGGGTTTCAGTGTTGTGATTGGCTGCTGTGTATTCAAAGAGGAATTAACTGAATAAAACTGATTTATGTAACAAGTTTTTACCATCATTGTGTTGCTGTACATCACAGGACATAGTATAGAATAGAATAGAATAGACGTGTATTGTTATTGTATATGTACAACCAAATTATGGGTGCTCCACACCAACTGTGCAGGAATAAAATATAAATAGTAAGACAGCAGCAAAACATAATAAACAGGAGAAATATATGCAATCAGAGGGATATATACAAACTAGAGGTGGGGTGTGAGGGCATGGATCCATCTGCTTCTAATTTTGGTTAAGATGGGCTGTTAAGGAGAGCTGAAGAGTGAGAGGGAAGAAATAAAAAGAATATGTTGGATGAAGAGCAAGGACAAGGGAAGCCTGAGAGGGGGGAGCTGGAGATGCGAAAATAGTAAAATTGGTGTGTCCATTCAAACAAACAAACAAACAAACAAACAAACAAACTGAAAATAATGAAGTGATAATGAAGTGGATCGCCATGAGGAAGCAGCCTTTGGACATTCTGCTTCAACTGATCAAAACGAGGCTCCTTATTTACGTCTTTCACTGCTGTAGTTCTTCTCAGAGCTGTTAGTGTAAATCATGTCTAGTTGCTCAGTGAAGCTCAACCCTGCAGCCAAAGATATAATGGCCTCATTAACACTCTCATTAAACAACACCAGTGGAATAAAGACATGGACGACTGCCACCTTCGCCAAAGGACACATCCTAGTTTGCATGCTACGGGGACACCAGCGCCTCTGTGAAGCATCCTTTAAAAACAAGCTCCATCTATCATGTATTCACATAGAGCATTCCCAATGTTTACTGGAGAAATGCTTTGTGAGGGAGAAAGAAAATCTGTGGCCATCGTATTCCGGGAATGAGTCCGGGCATTTCATACGCCATCAACACTCCACTAACTGAAAAGTCCAATCACAGATATTTGAAGAGGCAACAAAGGGGATTTATAGAGTTGTTGCTCCCTGCATCGATGCTAACGCTCAGAAGATAAAACCCTGTGGGCCAAACAGAGTCCTGCACAAAGAAAACAGGAAAACGGATCTATACTGCAAGGTTTCTGTAATCTTCAAAACAGACATGGAGCAACAAGTAATTCATATGGCAATACATCACATTGGATCCTCTAGCAATGCATTATCGTTAAATGACAGAAAATGCAATACTGCCGTCCTTAATGTATGGCAGTGATTTAAAATGAAGCTTCTGCCCTTTGTTAGTCTGTGACTGTTTGACATTATTGAAATATGAGCTTATTGCCCAAACTTTAATGGAGGAGTGAAGGGAGTGACATTAACTTTAGCCGAGGCAACTAAACGTAGGGGATATTTTGGCTTTACTCGATAATTAGTGTGTTTCTGGTGATATTATAAATATGGGATTCGGAAAGAAAACCAATCAGTGTATGCAATAAATAGCTCTGTCAAACAGGTAATACTGGGCACTGTTTACCTTGTTTTCAGCTGTTAGTGTGTTTTACAGCTAACACAAGGCTTTTTTGAATATATATTATAAGATATTTCTCATTTATCGGAAACATGAAAACTGTTTGTATTTGTGTAGTTATGCTGAGGTTATATTGACCAGAAGCATTCAAGATTTTAGAGTAACCGTGGTATCTAAGGCAATAAACGATCCACACAAATGATTCTGTATTTCAGACCCTTCCACCGTCTCCACTGTCTGATGCTGCTGAGTGTAACACAGCAGGTCTGGTTGTGACATGAAAAATCCTTCCTCCACGTCCCGCTCTAGCAGAGCTGTACTTCATAAATCTGCTCATTAAGAATTTAAAGATTAACCCATAAAGAACGATTGAACTGTAAAAACTTAAATTACGATACAATGAGAGATTATTGTGCCGGAAAAGTGATATTTTGCGTCAATCGTCCAGAATGAATGATCGCCGTCCTCTGCATTGCTAAAGACGTCTTCCAGCTGACCAATCTGATGCGAGAACTTAGAGAAATCTACTTTCTAATGAGCAAAATAAAGTGGTTCACGTTTCCTGCACTGCTGTTAGCTTACAGAGCACCGATCCGTCTCCAGGTTTTATACAAGATGCTGACACGTCAGTCAATGACGGCTCGTCCTATTCATTCATTACCAATGTCACTACCACACGGAGATCGATACTGCAGCTACTCCTCTGCTCTTGGTGGATTTCTTCTGTTTAATATTAATGCAAACTGATCTTTTCTTTATTTTTGGTAAATGATTGAAATTTAAAAATCATCGTGCATCAACATAAACGGAAATCACATTTGCAAATGAGCATGGCGGTTTGCCAGCTGCTGTCAGAGTCGGTCAATGACGGAGTAACTCGACTGACAGCTTGAATCCCAAAGTTGGCAGATGTGACAGATGGCGGGCTATAACGTGACATTTCACGGGCTTTTCATTTCAGGCCTAAAGGAGACACCTTCTGAGAAAACCAGCGTAACTTACAGACGATAGAAACGGCACAAAACAGCCTCTTCTGCAGAGAGACAGAGCCAGAATAAACATGAAGCCACTGAATATATGAGATAGCATCTATAGATATTTACATTCTGTCTCTTTGTGAAAAACATTGCTGACTTTGATTTTGATCAATTTTTTGCTGATATTCTGTAGTGATGGAGGATAAATCTTACCGACTATATTTCCTGCGGTGCCACCAACATGTCAGAAACTAACCTTGCCCCGTGTTTAAACACAACACATCAAAACTTCCTGATCTTTTAGATGAAGTTTCTTCTTCTTTCAGCTGCTCCCTTCAGGAGTAACCACATCGACTCATCTGCCATATCCCTAACACCCTCCTCTGCATGTCCTTCTCTACATCCATGTACCTCCTCTGAAGCCTTCCTCTTTTCCTCCTGCCTGGCAGCTCCATCTTCCATCCTTTATCTAGTATATTAACTTTTCCATTATTACTTACAACCAAACAAAGTGTACCGTTTCTGCCTCAGTATTGGTAGAGTAAAAATAAACGTATTTTTTTATTTATATCAATAGTACACAAAGATTTCTTTCTGTTTTCTCCTGAGAGTTTGAGCCTCACAAGGACACAGCTCCTGCTGTTTTAAGCTTCCTTTGGTTCTTTTCATTAGTTGGTATTATTGAAAAACCAGCTGAACTGCTGGTATTGTCAGAATTCATTCACAATATGCACACAGTCAGGATCAGGCAATGAAAACTAATTATTAAAATGATCATTTTCGTTCATTGGCTTCAACTGTGAAAGTTTAGTGTGTCCTTTACCTGGTGGTGTGTAGGCGTCCATGGAGCTCTGGACCACAAGCGACCGCCTCTTCGAAGGCATCGGCACCGCCATCTTTCTTTCTTTGTGCTTTGCCAGGGCTGCCTGCACCGCCTCCGTGTGCACATCTGGAAACATATGCAGGACATATAAAAAGTCTCTGTTAGATCCTTCTCATTCATAGTGATATAATGAATAATCACATAATCAGAGATGGTTTTTAAAACTACACTTCAGTGAGCTAACTCAGTGTTAGCTGTTAAATTCCTTTTTGTCGGCACAAATGAAAATTACTCTGCAGATACTCAAAGGGTGCTTAAGATTTGGTTATCCAAAATAAAAGGTTACTGGTTTCCCCCAGCATTTAATGCTTCTGTATAATACAAAGTGAGAATTGTGAATTTAAAAGCTATACACTATATATTTTTTCCCCCAAACTACTCCTAGACCAACGTACCGTCAAACATCAGGGCTGGAGAGCAGCCGACTGATGTAACTGGGAGAGGATGAATTAATACATATATTATATATGTATTATTATGTATACCTGTAGCAACAGGCTAAATTTACCCCTTATTAGCATTTAAGTTCCTTAAAAAAAGCATTCTATAATATTTAGTTACATAATATCACATTTAAAAAAGGTTTAATTATGCATCATATGTTATCATGCATGCACTAAGAGCTCTGATGTCCAGTGCAAACATACAAATTAGATGGAGTCCACCCTGCAGCAGCAGCACACAGAGACAGAGCAGCAAACAAGAGCAGGACTATCCTCTGTGTTTCTCTGTGTTTGTGCTGCACAGTTCTCTTTACAACGAGCACCATGTTCCCATTTATTCTCATTCAGTTTACGTGCACAAACATTCCCAGCCTGACAGCAGCTCCCATGAGGCCCTGTGGTTTCTGACTGGATTAGGTGCAGGGCGTGTCGGCGAAGATGTTTCGTAAATTGGTGTTTTTAAGAGTGAGATAGAGTGCTGCATACAGAGCCACAGCTGGGTTTGTTTGAATGGTGCCCACTGCCAAAAAAAGGCAAACGCCACAAACGCCGACACAGAGCAAACGGGCGTTTGGCCCGATAGTGACATATTAAGACATTAGTCAGAACGAACGGGGCTCACAGACGTCCGGTTGTTTGGCTTGTGGATGTGCTTATATAAGGGGAACAGAGGTAATTTAAATCTCAAGTGCACATTTATTGTCTCCCGGTTGACTGAGTGTGACTGTGCAGTGTGTGAAAGCGAGCATGTGGCATTTAAAGGTGCTCACATGGCTCTTCTTTTTCAGTTCACTGGGTTAAACGGGTTTTGTCAGGATTTATTATGCATCAGATCAAACTTTAATAGCTTCAATTCTCCAACAGCTTGTAGGGACATAATAATAAAGTAAGCCCAGTTCCACCACCTGTCAAGGAATTCAAGCTTTACAGCACCACAATGTTTCTTTTCTTATTGGTTTCCTGTCTATCTGTATTACCATCGCTTGATGTCAGTAGAACAAATTCCTACAAATTACTTTTGAATAAGACGCCACTGAAAAGATTGAAATCCTGAGTTAATCCTGTATTAATCTTTAGTCAACACCAGATGGAACGAAACTGAACCGCATCTTACAAGAGCTGTGGAAGATTTGTCAGGAGCTCATTGCATAGATGTAAAGCAAACACTGGATTTGTTGTAGCTCGTTCTGCATGTAGCAAGAAGACTCAGGATATCAACGAAGATGTGGTTTTCCTGATGTCTGAGAAAGTCATCAGAGCTGGTAGCAAAATACTTCAAGACCTTCAGAGGCCAAAATCTATCCAAAAACCACCAAACACTAATCAGTTTTGCCTGATCTGAAATACAAGTACATGTATTTGCATAAAAGAAGTAATATGAAGTATTAAGTTATAGCAATTATTAAACCTGTGTGAGGGGAATAAATGAGGCATATTTGAAAGATAACAGGGACACAACTAAATGCCAGCAAGGTCTCACCTGATCGGTAACGTTCGTCTCTGGAGCCAGAAGACCGCCGGCGGTGGTAGCGGGAGGACGACGACGGGGTGACGGGCGTTCTCCTCTCCTGGCCCATGGACGGATCCATTCCTAAGGCGCAGGGATGCTGATTAAAATTGTATCTAATGACATAAACAATCGTCACATTACATTTTGGCGAGAGATCTCAAGGCACCTGGTGTTTTGCATGCTCGCTGACTGACAAGGATTAATGAGAAGCAGCTATTAACAAATGGAAGCCTGGTAATAAACTTGATTACACCTGCTACCACCAGCCCAAATGTCAGCTATGAAAAAGTCTATCAAGGTGATTCTCTCCACTGTTGGTCACAAACAAATATTCATGAGTGGCTGGAATATTGTTTTAAAAATAGTCATAACCCGAGAACACATGAAACACCATCAGCCACAGACTGGCCTCCCCAGAGCAGAGAAAGCAGCCAATTCATGGAGACTACTTCAAAAAAGGAAAAGAAGGTTTGTCTACAAGATTTCAGGCTGTGTTGAAGAATAAAAGTGGTCAAAAAATATTGACTTTGACCTTGTATAAAACACTGATTTTGTCTTATATACTGTATTCCCATGAATGTTTGCACAGTTCAATAAATCGCTACTCCCATTTCTTTTCGAGAAATGGCAGGTGGCTCAAGACTTTTGCACAGTAAGCAAAATATGTCGTCTCAGTCGACACAACAATTTGTGATTCAAAAAGTAAGAGTCCTCAGATGTAAATCATCACACTTACTTTAAGCAAGACTGGCTTTAGTTATTCTATCACAACACAGTTATGAGTCTCCTAAAGAAAATCTGTATCAGAAATCAGAAAAAACTAGAAGCGTTTTAAAACTTCTAAATCTAAAACATACACAACAGATCAGTCTTGGTTCACACATGTGCACACACACATATCTTTAAGCATGCACAAACACACTCACTCAGAGAAAACAACCTCCCTACACAGCAATCAATAAGTCTGATGATAATAACCACCCTGTTACTGACAGCTACAACCGATCCACAGCCGGTGATTTATGACCATCTATCTCAGCTTCATACTTCTACCCTCGTCTGTCTTCATTAGAGCTCTCAGCGTGGCTCAGAGTGCCGCTGTTGCTCAGGCGAAAAGCTAAAAGTTGATTAGCCAATCATTAACGACTACCAGGAAGCACAGGAATAAACGACAGATCTGGAAAACACCTCGCCTTCTTGTTTCCTCTGGGGAACCGAGAAGGATGGATTTCCCTTTCTCCCGATTCAGTCAACTAGCTCTTTGTCTTTCCTCTCTTTCCTTACACTCGTTCTGCACACAGACTGCACAGCTGTCTATTTGGCTGCTAAAAACAGGCTATACAACTGTTCAACAGGCTGTTTTATGTAACGCCAAACCTGTTACATATACAGTAACGGAAAAGCTCAAAAATGCAAACCAAAAACGAACTGAAGCTCAGGATTCAGAGCAGGTCACCTGCTGATCTGAAGGTTGGTGCTTCGATCCCCATCTGCTCAAGTCTGTCTGCAAAGATACTTATAACCCCAAGTTTGCTTTCTGATGCCTCGATCGGAGTTTGAATGTTAGATAGAAAGAACTTACACACGCAAAGCACAAAACAAAGTGTTTATATAAATGTGGAAAGTAGTATGAAGTGCTCAGTTTGAGTAGAAAAGGACTATACAAGAACCAGTCCACATGTATATTTATATACTGTATGTTGTTATCCTTTCTTTTATAAACAGTTGTTTATGTGCAGGGTGTGGTGTTACATGATGCGTCTCTCTTTAGGTGCCCATAGTAAAGCTCATCGATGTTGAACCAGTGAGACCATCAACATAACACATTTATTTTATTTTTATTTACACAAATAAGAGATTTGCTTCGATCAGCGGCACTCTGGCTGGAAAAACAGAAAAAAATAAGAAGCTTCACATCAAGTAGAAACAGACTGCATCGTGTCAGCATGTTTTGATGTACGTTCTGAGATCTATTAGCAAGTCTACACAGTATTTATTGATCCCTGTATGACCTGAAATCTACAAGCAGCAAGTTTTACACAATAAACTTTCACAAAACACATAAAATAATCACAGATTTTCCCTCCAACTCACATCAACCACTAATTCTAACAAAAACACTTCATTTTTGCTTTTTGCTTTTCACACTATAAAAACCGTACATGAGTCTGTTGAACCAATTTGATAAATATACTAAATTCAGCTAAAATTCCTTCATAATCAGCATCGTGCTTTAAAAAATGCCTGTCTTTGGATTGTGGGAGAAAGCTGGAAATAAACACTAACACAGTTAAGCTTCTTTGTCCTTTGGCTGGTTGAGAAAGATATGAGGGGGGAAAAAGCCAAATAAAGGAACATCAACACTGCACATCATCCTGTGCCAACACCAACATGGTTAATGCTGATTATAGCAATCGTAATTTTTTTTTAAAAAAGCTCAGGAAGCAATATAATTAAAAAAGAAACCAAGTGTACTATATGTGGTTTTTTCACTTTCAGGAAATTACATAATGTGCTCTTACAGAAAATGCCCTCTCCTTACTGGCATCTAATGCAACAAATGTTTTGCATGCTTGAAGCACGACACAGAAGGACTGACAACCGTAATGTGCTGTGAGAAAGTAACTTTTATAGACTACAGACAGATCACAACTGTGCCTTTGCTATATGCACAATATTGAATGTGCATACATTCATTGAAGTCAGCAGAATAACTACATAAAGAAAATATTCATATTACACCAAATGTATAAATTTGTACGAAATTACTTTATTTCCTCTCAGAAAATGTATTTAAAAGTATTACAGCAAATGCGAATAGATAAATGTAAACATAGGAGGACATTCATGAGGCATCGTACAATGTTTACAAAGTAGACGTGGTTACAACTCTGTCAGTAGTTACAGGTTTTCTGAAATCAGAGCTCTGCAGGTGACAGGTGTTTTCTAGCTCCCACACCAAAGCGCTAAACATCAAACCTGATCGCGCCTGACCCGCCTACTTGAGCTTGCACAGCTCAGCGGCGGCTCCTTCTGAAAGCCAAAGTCGGCTGAGTGGACTTCGTCATGACTTTGTGGAGGAGTTTTACGGTATCGGTGACACTGTAGAAGGACAAAACACCTGCACTGTGATCCAGGTACACTCCCACCCTGGAGGACCAGGTATCAGGGATCGGGGTTCTGGTGTTGTTATGCCTGAAGTTGTAGCTATTTTTGAAACAGTCTAAAGCCCAAGACTTTGTTGATGATTTGAACATTTGACATTGTTCCCAAACACGCATTCAGCGAAGCTCCCCGTTCTGCTGATACTCTTGTATGAGACTGCTACTAAAACGCCCTTCCTGCTCCTCTCCACCTCCAGGTAGTGGCGTCCAGCAGATCCCTCTGCCGTTCAGTCCTTTCTGCTGTGGCTGAGACTTTGATATGACCTTTATGATCGTCTTTGGAACAGAGATAACAGATGCAGTGCTGATCAGTGCGACAGAACAACTTCATCACCTCTTGATGGCGAGAGCAGATGTTTTCCTGAAGACTTGCACTTGCTTCCACAAGCCTGTGTTTCCTCAAGGGAGGTATATCATAGTGAGGCTGGAGGTGCGCCTCACAATATGAAGCCAAACACTGCAGACAGGACTTGGAGGCTTTTGTTTCGCTCAAAAAGCAATTTGTAGTTCCTGTAAAGTCTGATTTTTCAGGTCTGAGGTGTTAACCAGAATTACACAATGCGTACATTTTTACATCGCTTTTACTGTAATTCATAGTTATTGCAGTTACCCGTCACAAATATAAACATATCCTGCTTTCAGAAACAATATGCCAGTGACAAAAACCTTGGTATGACACAGATAATCAGTTTACTGTGGTGTGTAAGCACCAATAGTCTTATGCCTAAATAGTCACAGAGCATAGTGGCTGATAGGCAATCAGTATATACCTGTAGATAATCACAAAGAGTGTGATGATGTGATAAACCTGAATATACAGGCTTGTAAAAGCAGGTCAGTTTGCCAAGTCATGAAACAGGAGAAGACTTGTTGGCATGTAACCGCAGCTATTTTTAGAAACTCTAACCGCAGTCATCGTGTGAAGGAAAACGTTTTGGAGAACTCGGGGGATTTCTTACAACTCTGGCAAAAGTCGACAGGGCTGCCAGAAACTTCTGTTGCTAGCTCAAACAAACATAAGGACATTTTATAATCTGGGCCATGAAAGGGCCAAACAAGTTATTCATTTGTTCAAAGAACCACAGAAGTCTCATGAAAGTTTGCCCAACCATTTCGACGGTGCTTTGTAGACTTGGAAAAGGCTTGCGACTGGGACAAACTAGCTATTATACGGGGAAAATGTTTAAAACACCAATTTGAAGCAGCTGGAAAATGGGTCGACACTCGGTTTACTTAGGCCTGGTCGCTGCAGAGGTCGTGGCCTCGTCTTTCCAAGTTAGAGTAAGATGCAGCTGGAGACTGGTGTTTAACTCTAATCTAATTGAGCTTTAAGCTACATTTATCAGTTTACAGTACTGTTCCTACCAAGGTCCGTGGTTATAGTCAAAACCGGCTTTATAAATAACCATTATCCCATTATTATTATTATTATCTTTTCCACAGAGGTTTTAGGCCCTCTGTTAGAGATGAGCTGAGTAACTTTTATATAGTTGAGATTTGGAAATGGACCATGAACACCTTGGTCTAAAAGTATTCTGTGCACAGTAACAAGCCAGCCGACAGTATCCTAGAATTTTACCAAAATCCACATTTACAAGTACTTTCAAGTAATCAAATTGGAAATTCTAATAATGATTGATTCAAATCATCATGGGTTTAAAAATAGTTTTTTATTGGCTGGTGAAATTAATCCTTGAAGACAGTTTATGTTTCAAATTTCTTTTTAAAAAACCCTAGAAGTTATCTTACTGACCCCAAATCAGTGCTCTGAGCCTACAGCTGTACACTAGAGTTCACTTAAAGTAAATGCAAGAGAAGGAAAGTTTTTCATTTTCTATTTTTTCTATTTTGGCTGAATGTAATGACATCAAAGTGATAAATTCTCAGTACTGGAGGGAAAAGGAGAATCAAAGTATATCACCCTGACTCCATACAAAGCAGTGCGGATTAAAGCTGAAATACACCACGGGGAAGGAAACTGTGCTGGTGTGTGTGTGTGCTTGTTACAGAAGGAGAAAAGGAGTATTGTGTTGTTAAGTGTGTTCAAGAGAGGGTCTGAAAAATGGGAAAAAGGGGTTATTGTGTGTGTGTGTGTGTGTGTGTGTGTGTGTGTGTGTGTGTGTG
>NW_024582771.1:192672-205235 GCF_018398535.1 Haplochromis burtoni
AAAATCTCTGTGATGACAAAGCTGCCCAAAATGGGATTTACTGTGTGTCCTGTTAAACATCGACAAGGAGAGAAAAAAGTGCCGTATTCAGCCAAGGCAGCAAATAGTTGTCATGTATCACACACACACACACACACACACACACTCGTTTTCATATCTTAGTGGGGACATCTCATTGACATGCCGCTTACCCTAACCATCAATAATCCGAACCCTCAGCCTAAACCATAGCCTAACTGTAACCCTGACACTAAAACCACATTCTGAGCCTCAAACTCGTGGGAACGGGCGTTTTGTCCCCATAAATGGCTGTTGGTCCCCACAAGTATAGTAGGATGACAATTTTGTGTCCTCACAAAGATGTCTAAACATGCACACAGAGTAGCTGACATATGTGCGCTTCACTCCCCTGAGTGCAGTCTGAAAGGACAGAATCAAAAGAACCCACAACGATGGATCCATCGTGGAAAAGCTGTCACTGCTTTATTGGAAGGTCGGCCCTCATCCACGCTGATCAAATGGGAAGACCCGGACACTCTCAGACATGCACAACATTTTAAGAGACTGAAGTGTCACTGGAGACCAGCAGACACACTGGCTCTACAAAAGCTATTACTGGGAGCTGTTATTAATGAGAGGCTGAGCCTTCAGCTATCGGGCACCCCCCTCATGCAAAACCAGCTCCTAGTTTGGATTCGGGAGACAGACACGCTCTCTAGTTTTAGGATTACACTCCAAACTTTCCTTTTTAATAAAGCTTACAGTGAGGGCTGCTGACCTTGGACCATCCTTCAGTTATGCTGCTGTTGCTTGTATTTCTTCTCCACTCGTCTCTTTTCACTCCCCAAATGTTTATACATCATTAAATTGTGTCTGTTATCGCCCTCTCTTTTACGCTGCTGTGTTTGTGTGAGACTGGGAGAGAGAACAACATGGTCGGGGTATCAAATAATGAGGTCAGTGTACGAACAAGTAATCCTTGAAGATTAGGCTCAAGATTAATCTAAACACTCAGTTTCAGACAAGTTTTTCTCCTCTTGCCTCTGAACGATACCAGCTATCATCATCTCAGACAAAGCTCTGGCTGTGAGCACAGAAGCCCCGCCCACTAGCTATTCAAATATTCTGTTTATGAGGAGCAGCCAATCAGAACAGCTTGACTAATAAATAAGGATTATTTTGAACTGTGAATCATGCAAAGCTACTATAGTTTAGAACAGCACATAGTGTGTGTGAGTGAGCAGTTCAGTTAAAAGGGCAGGATGAAGCTTTAAAGAACAGCCTGCTTTACCTGGTGCTTGAGGTAAGTAGGCTCCAATCAGCTTGGATCGCTTCTTCTCATAGCCCTTCTGTGTGATGTCACCTGCCATAGAGAGAAAGACAGAGCAAATTTTACTTTCTTTATTCTCATACAGCAATACCCAGTGAGAGAGCCAAAGTCAGTGTTAAGTAAAACATGGATGATCAATGTTTTCTAAACTTTACTTCAAGATTCAGAGATCATTAAAGCTGCACTGGGCATGCAAGTTTTTATGTTTTTTTAGATAAATGTTCACTGTTCCAGCTCCTACAAGCGTAATTTAAAAAAAACAATGACAAATTAACAATAAGACTGCAATGAACTGAATACATTTCCCCTGAAAAAGCAAAACAATTTAAGGTACTACAGCATTTAGAGAGATCACGGTATGCTTATTGCTTGCTTACGACCAGATGGTTCCGTTTGAATGAATGCGAATGTGCATAAATGAGGAACTCAAAGCACTGCAGGTGCAGCTGATTCACCTTTCACAGTGCGACAAACCACCTCAAAGCTTGCTGACCGATCTCCCCGAGCGATAAATCAAACCTCGCTACGGTACCATCAGCAGATTTCCACGCAGCACAAAGCACATCTGAATCCAATAGCGCTTTTATAAACGATTCCCGGCATTGGGGTTTAACCTCCGGGGACTGTCAGATCACCAGGAGGGGAGGGGCTGCTGCATTTCAAAAGAAAGTTAAGAAGAGAGAGCCAGAAAATTTGGGGGTGAATCACTGCAAAGTAAATATGTGACTGCTGAGTATAAACACACAACAGACCAAATGAGTGTGACCCCACCCCTAATTATACTCCAAGTAAATGTAGCTGGAAAAAACAAAGTAACAACTTCAGAGAAAGGCAGAAAGCCACAGAGTGAAGGATTATGGGAATTAGAGTTTTAAGAACCAACACAGGCCCCAGATTACAATATGCATTTATATTAATATTTATATAGAGGTAAATATATTATATATACACTGATAAACAGTAAATACAATATAGTCTTTATTCTATTTCTAATTCTACTCTATTTCAAATAAAGTTACAGTATAAAAGCTGGAGAGTCTGAGGAGGCTTTGTAGTTTGTGAAATGCTGAATGGAAGTGACTGAGGGAGAGTCAATGAGCCAACAAGTCATTATTGTATAAATGTATTTGGTGGAGACACTTGGATGTGCGTCTATGGGAGCTGAGGCCAGCTGATGTTCTTTATATTGTTTTTAACATTTGTTTCCATTTTCTTAAACATCACTTTTAAATATGCACTGAATATGTGCTAATTTACAAAAACCTGAAGATTTCCTTTAGCTGACATATTAGAATCAAACGGTTTTACCCTATAAACAAGCAACTATGTCAACAGCCAGAAAGAGTCAGTTTCCATCGCGCTGTTTGGGATAAAAGACTTTATAAATCAGGTTCTGAATCAAGCTTACTAGTTGATAACTTTTACAAGAAAAACGATTTTGTTGTCTTGTTAGTTTTCTGAAATATTATGTTCAATATTGAAAATGAAGCAGTATCTATCAAACGTGCAGAAACAAGCAACAAAATGCAGTGAAATAAAACCTAAATGTGTATTTTGGAGATTTTCTTTCCACTAGTCTGCAAGAAGCCATGTTATACAAGCAAAATAGCAAGTGGATGAAAAATGCATGTGTTTGCCTGAGGTGAATCAACTTAAATATGATAAAATGTTTTTACGAGATGCAAACGTCTAATTAAAATATTTGCTTTATGCATGACAAGCAGGCTCTCTACGAGTCTGCAGAGTCCACGTGACTTGATGAATTGTAGGTCCAGACAGTTTTTGGTGCTTGCAGACTTCAGAGGAATTTTCCAGTTAGGTCTGTGTGTGCAGTTGCAGGGACATTTGGATTCAACATGTTCGGAGCAAAGAGGACGGAGAGGACCGGAAGGGCTGGAGAATAGATTCAGGATGAACTTCCACAACAAACTTGTGCGCGTACCGTTTGTACATTCTGTGGGATATAAAAAAGGAGCATCGGAGCAGTGTTTGACAAGCAAGTTTGTCTCGGTGATGTTACACACTTCTTACAGTGTGTGGCTTTTTGTTAATTAAATGCTCATGTTCAATGTGCTTCGTGGTTTTAGAAAGCAGGTCACAGAACACATGTTTTCTAAGGCACGATAACAAAAATAATTACACCCATCTCCATATTTTGTTACATTTGAGCTCCACTACAGCAGCTGTATGAGAATCACAGTCCAAAATAATCCGCATTTGTCCGATACTGGGCCCTGGTGAACCCCTGATTGGCTAACACTCACAAGCAGAAGGTTTGAACAGCGGGTGGGTGGGGCTTCTGTGCTCACATCAAATGAACACATCTGCTCGCAGTGATATGATGCAGAGCCAGTGGTTCTCACATCAGTGAGTGGATGTCACGGTGGGACTGGATGACCCCCCCATACTTTCTGAGCCACGGGTGCACCGAGGGGAAAAAACTCAAACTGGCCGTTTAAAGCAGTGTGAAGCTGAGATTCTCACTCTTTTTGACTGTGTTTAGCATGAACATCCACTCTTTTAAACCAATCAGGGTAGAAAAGTCACAGTCCCTGCTTTAAATGCAGGACTCTAAAAATACCAAACATACTTCGTGCAGACTAAATGCTCTGCTATTTACATATTCTGAATTTCTGTGACGACTCTAGCTGCCGACTGATGAGCTGGGGAGCAATTTCAGGATTTCTCTGCCTGGAGGATGTCTGAGTAAAAATAAATAATTTAAAAAAAAAAAATCAGGTGAGTGTGCTTCCCAAGCAGCGAGCGACGCACGAAGCAGACCTGAGTGACGCTAAACCTGCAGAGGATTTGTCGAACACAGAAAAAGCGGTTTGCGTGGCTGACTTGACAAATCCTTCTTAAACGCACAAACGTGAGTAACTGGCTGGGATCAAGAAACCGGCTGTGGGCACAGACGTCATCTGCGATGATGTCAGCACAATGTATGTGTGTGTGTGAGAGATTTCAGTAGCATGAAGGCACTTGGCAATAATTATCATCTCTGGCAGGGGATCCAACTACCCTGCTGAGAGAGAGGAACTGGAAAATACACTGAGGGAGGTGAAGACGTGTGGGTAAACAGAGGAGGTCTGACCTTGTCTTTTAGATATTGACTTGTTGAGGAGGTGACACACAAACACTCAGTTAGCATGTTCTTGATTTAATTGGAGTTTTATCAGCAAAGCGGAGACCGAGTGAAATGAACATGTCAGTCAGCTCTGTGTTAAAAAAATCATCCACCCAGTCGGACAGGCGGTCCATCAGCCTGTCAGGCACAGAGTCAAACACACTGTGGCTGTATATTAAACTACCGCAAGATAAATGCTGTCTAATGCAATCAGGTTTTGTATAAACAGTGCATTCATGCAACTTTCCACGTTACTGCAGGTTTACACGCGGAAAATAAGAAAGACGTGCCAGGCTTTTAGGATCATGCCCAGGAAGGGGCCGCCATTGCTGCCAGCGCCGTTTTAGTCAAGAGGGAAGCGACGGGTTGGAATACTCACGCTTTTTCCTAAACGTATAACAAACCACATCAAAAAAATCTGTGAAGACAACGTTGGATTTGAAACCAAGCCCAGTGATGAAGATGAATAACAAGCAGGAACATATTAAATAAAATAGATACAAACCATACACACATAAAAAACAGTCATAAGCCTCATAATAAAACACGTACTTTTGCTTATGAACACAGCTGAGACACTAAAATGTGCCTGTGAAAGAAACTGAATGTGATTCTTTTGATTACAACAATAAAATAAAATGTTTTCACAGAGTTATAATGGCTGCTGTGACTCAGTTTTCTGGGGAAATACAGAAGTTTTTCACCTCTGAGCCTTTTTAAAGTAGGTCAGAAATGAAAAAGATGAGACACCAAGGATTAAAAAGGACAGGTAGTAATAATGAGATAAGTTTTTGTCATGAAGTCTATAAAACACCATAAAACACAGGAAACTATGCTCATCCTCAACCAGCAGTTGGTGCTGTTCAGCACCAAAACACACTGAATTTAGAGTCAAGTATCATATTACTCTGAAACTATGTTACTGATTTTGCGAGGATTACAGTTATTTTTCTGCAAGCTAGTGCTCGTGCAGGAAACCTGTGCATGCAAGTACAGTATACAGAGCAGGTCAAAGGTCAGGGCACACACTCAAACTGTGTTTACAACAGTTTCAGTTAATAAGTTGATATTTTGCCATCTTTTCTCTTCCAATTAAGTTCATCTAAGCTGGAGGATTATTTCTAGCCTCTCCCTCGATCTTAGGCGTTTGACTTGATGAGAGTTATACTCGTATAACAAACTGAAACAGAAACTTCCAAAGCAAGATCAAAAGCGAATGAGAGGTCCTCCTCCTTTCTCAGACTGGGGTGAGGAATAAAGAAGCAGATGATGAGGATGGAGGGATGAGGATCTTTAAATAGGCACAGGGGAAGGAAGGATGACTCAGGCTCTGCTATTCTGTAACTTCTTCCCTCCGTCTCACTGTCTGTCTATTTCAGTTAGAACAAAATGGATTTAGGGTGATGTTTTCACAGGTCAGAGTGAGGTGGTGTAAGCCCCGAGAGCTTAAACTGTCTCCAAACACAAACAGACACAAAGAGCTTCACATTTAGCTCAAGTGAGTCAAAAATCTAAAAGGCTAAACACAGACGAGAAAGAAGCAATCAATCCTTCAGTTCATTAAAAACCAAAACAATAAACTGGACAATCAAAAAAGAAAAATCCAGATTTTATGAATTTGCTGATTTATTGCTTTTCTTTAATGATGATGTGAAAAATGAACAACAGAATTAGAGCTCTGGAAACCAAAACCATATCTGAAAAAGAAACCTCCACAGTTTTGCAGAACACATCTCTGGAAATGTTTATGACCACAAGGCACTCTACCTCCAATCAGAAAGCACAGCGTCATGTTAGAGGGCGAGTACTTCAGCCTGCAGCTTCTTTACACATTCAAGACGCCTAAAGCACAAATGCACCAAGAGCAGAGGACGGCTCAGCACGAGCAGCGCATTGAACAGTTAGCACAGACATGATGACGACTGATCAAGGGAATTAAAATGATTTTACATGGTAACCGTTTTAAAAACTGGCTGTATGAACTAAACAAAGGCCAAATAGACATAAACACAGTAACAGCTTCTGTGCATGGTCAGTCTGGATCTGCACATATATACTAGCATTATTACTGCCATTATTATTAATGCTACCTCTTGCCAAACAGCACCCATGGCCCAGAATCATCTAAGGGAAAATGAAAGTCTGGGAATCAAACGTTTCTACCACAAGTTTGCTTCTCTACCCTCCAGCCAGAGCAAAGGTAACAGAGGAAAACTAAACCAATTAAAGGACACAGCTAAGAGCACCTGGTATCACTTAATTTAATCATAAATGTGTACAGTTTACACAGTTGTCACCCTTATCACCAGGCTGTGGTAGAAAGCACTGTTGGACCACACAGCAGGCCTTTTGTTTCCAATGTTTCAGCCCCATGCGAGGCACAAATCCAGCTACAGTCCTGTGTTTGTCTCCGAGTGCTTCAGTGTTTTGAAATATGCATGGAGCAGCATGATGACAGCCGTAAAACCTCACTATAAGCTGCCTATGAATTATTGACACTCAGATATTTACATACTGCTGGAAGCGCCCTCCCCGACTCCCCGCTAGACATCAGACTGGCACGCTCTTAACCCCGACCTTGATGTCAAGCACTTTGAGGGGTCGATGTATAAATCACTCCCTACTTGCAGGCCAGTGTGGGCGCCACGGAAGTCACCATAGCAACTGATGGGCTAGCATGTTCCACTACGTGTAAAAATCTGTGTGATCGAGTCTGACACGGACCTCGCGCTCACCGCGGAGTTTGCCGTGACTTCTTTAAACACAGCACTCTGGACAGTTTCACTCTGAGGTGGTCTTTCAGTTCCAGTTGAAGGAAATCTTAAAGCTACAGCGTGCAGTTATATTTCAGACAATGTGTTCTTGCAGCTTAGTTTCAACAGTTTGTGTTTGGCCCTTTCCTGTTTCCACACAACAATCGTCCTGCAGAAGAAAGTCAGCTCCATAAAGACATTAAATAACTCCCACAGAGCTCTGACCTCAACCCACACCTTGAAAGGCTGCCCGACACCATCATCCACCACTGCTGCACCTAATTTCGTCTTACAGGGACCTACAGATTTAGCTGCAAATTACTGCAGTTAAGTTCAGCATCTGGCGGACAAGAAAAAGCTATAAAAGCTGATTCAGCTACAGCAGAATTTAACAAAACTATCCCGTTTACGTCAAAAACACTTTTGCTCACGAAAAGCAAAAGTCAAACGTGCTCCGCGTTCAATCGCAGCCTCAGAGAACAACTTTGATCTGCTGAATCACCTTCCTGCGGTGAAAGGATGAGTGCTGCAAGTCAGTTTGCGCAGAAACAGCCGGCTGAGCCTGCATGACCATATACAGTGTGAGAGAGAGAGAGCGAGAGAGAGAGAGACACCGAGCCATGACAAAAGAAGAGGCTGATATAGAAGAGACGGAAACATGGAAGAGAAACAGAGACCAGGAAAAAAACACACGAGAGCGAGAGAGCAGGGAAATAATGACACTGACAAAATAGAAACGGGAAGAGAGGAAGACTGAGCGTGTGTGTGTGTGTGTGTGTGTGTGTGTGTGTGTGTGTGTGTGTGTGTGTGTGTGTGTGTGTGTGTGTGTATCCAGCACCTAAAAAGGAAACAGTTGATTTTATTGTTTCCACACTGCAACGCTAAAGATAACAGACGCGTGAGAGGAAGGAGATAAAAAACTAAAATATGGAATAGATGGAATATTTAGTGTAGAGTAGAACAGCATGAAGTGAACGAGGGAAAAAAAAAAGGAAGGATAGAGAAACAATTCTGTCATGTGACCATTGGGGACTAATAAAAAAAGATTTTTGTTCTCTCTCTCAAACAGAAAGAAGAGTTTCAGAGTACAAGCACAAATGCATAGAACAAAAAGAAAGCAGGAACTTTCATGGAAACTCATAAAACCCACAAAACTAAAAACGTACTCGCCTCATTCAAAACCTCGCTTTAGCCAATCAATAGTGAAGAACAACTCCCAGGAAAAGGCGACACAAGTTTTGGGTAACTTTTGTAAAGTAGAAAAAAATGTGTTTAGTTCAACATCCACGTGATGCTGACTGATTCAAAAAGCTTTCTGATCATCTCAAACGCTGCAAAATGAATCGCCAATCAAATATTCTAGAAGAGCCAACAGGAAGTCGGCCCACTCAGCTGCCGGAAGTGTCATTCGGTCACAAATTACATATTTTGGAAACATTTTATCACAATGATGCTGCAGAGGGGAAGTCAGAGTCATCAAAGTCATCAGTGCGATCCATCCAACAACCGTGGAAACATCCTCCGAATGCTCCTCTGATGAAATTCATGTTTGTCGTTTTCATCACAAAAGGTAATATTATCTGAAGCCAGATTATTTCCACATGTTCAAGGAAAAGCTAACCGTCTGTGTGTGTGTGTGTGTGTGTGTGTCACAACAAGCCTGACAGCAGCAGTTGTAGTAAAAGCAAAATGAAAACAATCGATGCATAAAGATAACATCAATGTTTGGATCTCTGCAAGAATACAAATAAAAAAAGCTTGTTGGGTGAAGAGCACCAGCATCATTTACACTGGTGCTCTCTTTCAGAGATGCAGGTTTCAGTGAACTGAACTCACGGCCGCTTAGTCTGAATCTGTTCTGTTAACATTGCAAAACTCCAGCTTATAGAGGGCAAAGTGTAATAACATCAACTTCGATTAACTTCCTTCAAAGAAAGGACCAAAAACTGACCTGGTGGAGCAAAAACAATCAAAACTAATAAATGTTTTATAATTAAATTGGGGCATTTTTATTTGTGCCTGCTTTTGAAAGTTGTTTTTATTTTTTATGAAACGCTGCAAATGGTTATGGTTATGACTGATGATGGAAGTTAAACACAGAGAAAATCCACACAAACACTCATTAACAACAGTTGGAGGAAACGCCCAAGGGCTCCTCCGGGGATGAAGGCAGGACACACACACACAGACACACACACATTCAGCAGGTGTTTACAGTAACAACATGCTGATTCAGTGCTCACCTCCACACAGGTACAATCACACACACTTTGAGCCTGTGTGTCGGTAACCATTAAAACTTTACATGGTTTTAAACTTGAGTTTTGTCAGCTGAGAAAACAAAACTCTGGGCTGTTTTCATCTGTACGGAGCTGAGCAAACCATCTCCTTCGACCTGAAAGTCTCACTGGTGTCAGGCTGCTCCTCTATGATTCTTTGACTTGCTACATTTTACAGTTATGACATTTTCCCCGGACAGCGGCTCTGTGGCAGTTTCTTGGCCCGTTTGTGCCTCTTGATGTTTAAAAGAGTTCGTTTTCCTTCCCTAATAAACAGATTCGACAGCAAAACCTGTAAGCACAGACACAACACCTTCTTCTTCAGTCTGAGGCGGAGACGAAGCACACGTGGCGCAACTTGACGAAGGTGCTACATTAACAAAATTCCTCCTCTGGCCGTCATTAAACTGGAGAAAGGAGCGTGTAACCGTGCTTCCTCGTGGCACATGACAATTATAAATACATGTATGCTGGATTTCAATCGGTGGACGCAGCTTAAAATGATTTATGGTCGTCCTGCGCGCTTGTGGAAAAACAGAGCTAAACTTACTCTAGTGCCAGCAAAACCATTACACGCACAATAAGGAGGACTGGGTGGAAAGTCCCGTCACAGTTTATGTTCGACAGCATGAAACGAGAAAGGAAACGAATGTGTCTGGAACACGTGCCTTCATCGAGTACAGATGGTGTTCACTCGGGCCGAAGCGTCTAACAAGTACAAAGTTAATTAAACCGTCGGTGCTGTTGCTAATAAGACGACTATTATAAGACAACTTGCTGCTTCAGTCGGAATCGGCGGCAAAAATGACATCAAAGGTTTTAAACAAATCTCAGGTTCATTTGATACATTTTGTGAGTTTCAGCCAGAATTTGTGCCAGTTTTGTGTATCATTGCAAAAATAAAAACTGTAACCTGCAAAAAGGAAAATGTTTCTATTGAATTCATTATGGTGGAAAATCTAATATGCCTGATGCTGATGCAGATAAAGATGTCAGAGGCATCCAAGGAATCTGATTTGGTGGTTGTATTGCACTCAAGGCATAGACCTGAAACTCGGAGCCAAGAATCTGGGGAATGTCCACAATGAGTGTGACAAATTTCTAAACTTTTTGCCACAGAGATGACGAGCTGTCCCGGGAATTCAGCGACGGTGCTTTCACCTGTCCTGACCTCCGATTCTATCCTGTACTAACTCAGCACTGATGCAACTCTAGGTGCTTTTAATGGCTCCGTTTCTGCCACTATCATATAAACAGCTTACTAATGTGGAGTAAGCTTTATTCCAATAGCACCTTTGCAGCTAAACAATTAATATCAGAAAGTGCTGCAAACTGAAAAACAGAGAGGATAGTCTCCAGTCTTACAGTTGCATAAATGGCGATCACACCTGTGTCTGACTTGTTGACACATCTCTCTGTTCTGGATTAAAATGGTCAAAGGCCCTGAGACCAAATAGTGTTTCAGCTTCATGTGCAGTAAAACACAGAGTGCAAAGCCTTGATGTCATTAAGGAGAGAGGAGCAGCAACAACAGCAGGCCATCGGCAAAGTGCTCACAGAAGTCGCTCCCATAAAAACACTGTTAGTAACAAAGTCTGTGAGAACAGGAGGTTTTTATTTACCTTAAAAACATCCTGAATGTGTCTCAGAGACGTTCTGCAGAAGATTTCTCAACATTTTCCGAAGAAAACTAAACAGCGACAATTGTTTGCCCTTCTCCCGATCTTTGCTGTCCCTGGTTTACGGTTGGTTATCTCGTATTTAATCCCAACTGTCAACAAGCCAGTTTATCACTGCTCTTTATCAGCGTGCAATAAGCTGCACCATCAGCTGAAAGAGACTGAAATCAACAGAACAGAAAATGAGTTTGAAGATTGATCAGTCAGATAATAAATAAATATTGATTTGTTCATATTATTTGTTTTATATTATTGTACACCCAGAGTTCTTCCTGCTGTTCAGCTCTTCAAAAAGACTCAACTACAAATAAAGGGAGGGAGACGCAGCACAAAACAAAGCAGCTTCCAGCATAAAGAAATTTGTTTTTAAGTCGGATCCTGCATGAAAACAGAGGTTATGTTGGAGGTGGGTTGTGAAAGGGCTTGCAGATGTACACAAACTTCCTGCAGACTGAGGCAGGGCTTATAATTTCCACTAGGATGCACCTGGGTCGTAAACTTTGTATATTATTGTGGACAATTAACATTACAATGCACCAACTACACAGGATTCCCGGGCGATGGACTTCAAGCTGATGTGAAATAACTAACAGGAATGATTACTCAGCCGTCAGGCCTCCGGCTGTCCATGTCTGCAATGGAGTATAATGCAGGCTTAAGTCATCTTAAACAGCGTTCCCTCTGGCCTTGCAGAAGGGGATCAGGTTAGCCATCAGCTGATGTGTAGCTGCACTGAGATCAGTCAGCATAGTCGGTCCTAAATCTTACAAGATCGTCTCAGAGGCCTGTGTGAACTACATCTATGCTCAGTTCACCATCTTGTACTCAAATGTAATTATTTTCTAGAGGAAAAAAAGAACGTAGCGTGATAAAGAGTTAAAATCAACAATAATCGGAATTCTTTTGACTGCAATAATCACGTAACGATCACTGGATACGGTCACAGCGCTTCTTCAGAGTAAAAAACTGCTCATCTCCTCTATTTGGTTACATCAGCGCCCAGTATTTACACTCTTTGTTTGTCATGAAGCAGGTGCAAAGCCTATCGTACCAGCGACAGAAACAGGGCCAACAGTCCGTATGACGTTATAGGTGCACCGAAGCAAGCTGGTCAGCAGTCACACACGGCGAGGAAAGCTGCAGAGCGGACGCACGGCGCTTTACATCGTCACTGCTGTCTTTGAAAAACGAAAACTTTCAGATCACAGCAAAGTTCATTTTAAAGTTTTACGTGGTTAAAAACACGAAACTCAAACTCCTGCCATTCACCAATGAGAAAAACAAACACCCTGAAGTCAGACATTTATTCCAATTAAGATAATTAGATCAAGAAAATCAGCTTCCACACACACACACACACACACACACACACACACACACACACACACACACACA
>NW_024582771.1:205255-261918 GCF_018398535.1 Haplochromis burtoni
ACACACACACACACACACACACACACACAGCTTTCTTCTACTCACCGAGCATTTCGGGCAGCAGGAATAAAAAACTGACACAGCAGCAAACTGAGCTTCATGCTCCGCTCAGACGAGCCGCCGTCCTCGTCTGTGGACCAGTGTGTGGAAACACTGGTTGCTTATTCCCCACTGGCAGCACACACACACTCTCTCTCGCACACACACCCATTCAATTAACATGCACACTCAAAGACAAGCAGCTTATTAGTTTTAAGGAGGAAGCAGGTCGACCTCGTCTGCACAGACAAAGGGCTGAAGGTGTCTGCTGACATTCAGCTACTGACGCTGCCTTTTCTTGTCAACATACACACACACACACACACACACACACTCTGCAGCTGTGAACTGACAATGACTTCACCGTGTACCCTCCATTTTTAGTCCTGGAAGGAAGAAAACTGCTTTTCACCTGATTTCACAGTATGGACACACACACCCCTATCCTGTTGGTACAGTCCAACACTGCCTGCCTAAACATGCTGCCCCATAAACAAATTGGTCTGTTTGTCAGCTGACTTCACAGTGAGGTAAGAGAGGACACACACACACACACTCCTGCTGCCGGGTTTTTTCTCACATCTCGAGCCTTCGACCACTCGGGATCTGTAACTTCTCCTGGGGTTACAACGACTGCCAGCACACAGGAGGGGCAACAAAGATTCCATTTTTACTGTAATGATTGGCTCAAATATCTTTATTTTAACTGGAACGAGCTGAATTTCACAGGAAAATCTGAAACAATGATTCACATCCTTTCTTACATGAGAGCACAGTTCAGTATGGTTTGAAAACTGGACGTATTCGACTGTGTCAAAGTGAAAAGCCTGAACTATCAAAAAATTATTTCAGATTTGGGGGTGGGGATTGATTCCTGCAAAGGTGGCATCCTTTATAGCATTGAACTCAAATTCAGTGAGCTTTTTCTTTCAAAGGGTTTTTGTAGAAGGCAGACTGCACAACAGATTTTTCACACTTAGGGAAATGGGACTAAATAAAACCCACCGATTCAAAGATTCACAAGTGTAACCCCAACACTTACAATAGTCTTAAATGTCCCCCTGAAATCTGTCTTATGAGAATTTTTTAGCATTAGCCGCCACATAAAGCAGCCAGCATGGTTCAAAAGTAAAAAGGAGTGCCACCATCAAAACTCAATAAAAAAGCAAATCCAGGGCATCTGTTTGACAGCTGATTCTCTGAAGTGCAGAGCTACAGTGTTAAAATCAGGAATTTTGGCCTCATCTGCTCTTGTATACGAGCGACCACCACCTCTGCTTCAAAGACAAAGATGTTTGTCTTTGAGGGCTTCTCTGCTCACTCCTTTCTGCTTGGGGGGGGGGTTCCCCTGGTGTATGCTTGCTGCAAAGAAAATAATACTGGAAAATCCAACATATCTGAATATTCCCACGCTCAAAATAGAGGCCGAGGCCGAGGCACTGTCTACATATTTTCTAAAACGGGACATCATCGTGTGCGATTATCCAGATTTTACAAAACGGGACTTTACAGCTGTAGAATCGCTTTCCATTGAAAAAGCAAACTTAATAAAACCGGAATAATGAAGTCACCATCCAGAAAAACAAATCCTCTGGAGTGACTTCATTTCCTGCATTTAGAGCAAAAACGGAGAGACTGAAGGTTTACGGTCATCTCTGCTGTCCCGAGGGGTCGACTTCTCACAGCGCCGAGCTCCAGCAAACTGACCTACATGTCCGAGGAAAGTCCCCCCGCCTGCTCAGGCATCTTGTGACCGGAGCGGACCGACTCACTGAGGATGATTTGGGTCACAAGGTCAGCGTTTTTTGTTCTTTTTTCAGTAGATCACCCAGGCTGATCGTCACATGTCCGTTACACTAGATTAAGACACATAATCTGAAACATGCACCCAGCGGATGTTACAAATCAATTTAGAAAAAACCAAAAACACATTTTTGTGTTCAGCATGTCTCATTAGATGGTTATACAGATTATTGGATTGGCCCTATACTGGTTTTTCTTCATTTCTGTCTCTTCTGTGACGTCACAGTATGCCCCTATAAGGCTCAGGCTTCAGGTTGCTCTCAAACTTTATTAAAGGTTGTTTCTGCTCTTGGCTCTGCGTGATGTCAGTGAGATGGGATATCCCTAATATGAGTATCTGCTTTTCTAATCTCGTTTACAAGTGGAAGCAAGTCGGAAGAGAGCTCTCATGAAGGGAGGAAGGAGGTGAGCTGAAATGACAAGGGGCTGCAGCGACAACTATAACGAAGGAGTCAGTCACATTCACTTTAAGCAGCAAATCAAAGTAAGATTTTAACACCTAGTGAACAGCTGAACAAGCTGGAGGTCATTTCTGCTTTTTACAGCTGCCATTTAAATGCACTGGCTATGCCGCATGCATGCATTGTGATCGGATTGCAGTACATAAATAAGCGAGCTCGGTCACATCCCAGGTTAAGTAAGTCAGTGTCAACCCTGGACAGGTTTAAAGAAAGACTTGCTTCCCTACAGCTGCTGCCAGCAGCTTCGAGTTAGCAGTAAAAGGTGATGTGAAAGTTTTTTGTTTTTTTTAAAGGATGCCAGGTTTAAACAGGTTATGAGAGCTGTGTGTACAGTGAGAGCGTGCAGGTCCTGCAGCCAGAACAAATTTGCATGCTGTCATGATTCCCTAAATAGAACAGGGAAACACACGGACTGTGCTTATCAAATGTCACGTGGAAGCTGTTTTTACAGTAAGAGAAAATGTTTTTTAAAGACATTTGAGCATAAAGGGGTGTGTGTGTGTGTGTGTGTGTGTGTGTGTGTGTGTGTGTGTGTCAGCCACAGACCAGGATCCTATAGCCGGTAAAATTTGCCTACAAAAGAGGTTCCCAAAATAGAACAGGATCACCTTTGATATCTGACACTGGCGGCGTCTCTTCGTGCACATAAACGCTCAAGCTTGCACCTGTGCTTCAAGTCGAGCCGGCCGTCAGACGATATTTACCTTCAGGGCTGAGATGGTGACAGTTGGATTTCTGATAAACACATAAGTGATGCACGTACTCAGTCACTCACTCCGTTATAAACCTCCCTCTCATCTCTGCTGCAGGAACCGCAGATCACACACTTTTATCAGCTTTATCAAACAATGTAACCAACAAAACTACAACAGGTTTAAATAGTGGCCCCTTGATTCATCACAGTGATGGTGCTAAGAGGACAAAAGGCCTGGAGTTCACACCAATCATGGAGTCCAATTGAAGCCTCCTCAGATTCACACACTCAGCTGACAATGAGCCGTAGATCCTGAGAACAAAAGAGCAAAAACTGCAGAAGCTCCAAAGATTCAAAGTGTTTATTGTCACGTGTGCAAAGAAAAAGCATCAATAATAAGTGGAGACAAAAAAATAAGTTGAAGTGTTAAATATATTTATGTGCAAAGGAGCTATGAGCTTAATATGCTGGTTTGATATGTGAGATGACCTGATGTGCAAAAATTATTATTACTGTTAAAATAAATCAGCTGTTCAAGAGTCTGATAGCAGTGGGGAAGCTCCAAGGTCCAGTCTAGTACCTCCTTTGGTTTTGGCGCTCGGTCTAAGCTTAATTTATCCATTAGCATCGCTCGATAACTGATTAACTGACGTGTGGGATCTGAAATGCTGCTCGTCACTCTGACATGAAAAAAATACCTCAAATTTCTACCTGCTCGAGAAAAGAAGCCTCCAAAGATGGAGTGGGAGTCCAGACTTCATGTGTTTTTGCCTGTTCATCAGTTTCTGAAACATTGCTGATGCATTTATTTTATTTTTTGATTTTACGTTTGCTCTGATTTAGTCTGTATTTTTATGCAGCGCTGCATACGAAGTGTATCGACACGAGTGCACCAACTCGAGATTAAATTTCAAACCAGTAACACAAAAAATGCCTTAATGCATTTTAAATTACTGCACAGTACTACTGCATAGCTGCGGGCAAATTTATAACTGTTAATTTGTTTCTGACTCTACATCCATCACGAATCGCTAAACAAGAAGGCAAGTGGTACCTGGGTATAAACTGTTTATAAATGCTTTATAACACACTGTAAAACTGTTAAAGTATTATATTTCATAAGCTTGTTTCATCGCGCTTTCTGAGGTCAGAAGATTAGCAACAGTCCAAATGCTGGTAGGGATTCAGTTTCCTGTAAAAAAAAAAAAAAACAGCTCGACAACCTGCGTGTCAAAATAAAAGACGATCTCTCTCCTCCCTCCCAGCATGAACGTTGCTCCATGCTGCCCTCTGTCTCTTTGTCCGAGCTAAAAATGATGACAAATAATCTCCAAATCCATCACGAACAACATCTGCAGTGAAGAAAGAAACATCTTGAAAGCCCTTCAGGTAAAAGAAGGATTAAAGATATAACCTGATCTGAGCTGGCATGTGAAAAAGTCTGTGGCCCATCGCTGGAAAGATCTGATAGAGATCACTTCAGCGCAGACCTCTGCCTGTCGATAACCTACAAAGTGCTGCGTTATCAGGGGAGCCGGTGCGTTTCACACGCCTTCAAACAAAAGCTGCTTCAGGGAAAATGAAAATGGAGGTTTAATACCTTGTAAGACTATTGGCTTTAACAGTGACGTGAGGAGTGTGTGTTGAAGTCTTATCAAACCCTACTAAAAGCTACTTAGAAGGAACCCACAGGACTGACCGCACAGCCTCAAAATAGACGCACGCTTCCCAATTTGCAGAATGTGTTAATGGAGGCCACACACCCTCGTACAGGCACTTCTTTTTAGGAATATAATGCTGCCTCGTTCAGTGCAATTTTCTGCAAACAGCACAAAAGGTTGGGTTCAATTTGCTTTATGAGGCTAACGCCCTGCCAAAAAATCCAGCTGTTCACAGAAGATTGTTGTTGTTTTTCTGCTGATGCTTCTGGAAAGTCTAACATCTTTCCCTTTAACTCCCTGCTGCAAAAACGTCACTTTTCTGACAGCAAGTAGAACACGAGGTTATTCAGTTAAAAGTGTAATTACGGTACGTGCTGCGAGCTTGCATAGTGGTCAGTTTATGAAAGGACAACAACATGTATCAGCAGATATGTCGATTTATCGGGTTCTAAAAATAATCCATCCAACGTAAAAGCTGACAGCTGCAGCATTTCCATGCTTGGAAATCATTATTAAGCTTTTCAGGAAAATATCGAACACACTGTTTAACAGCAGAAAGATGGAGTGATGACACTGCAAGTGGTTTCAGATGTTTGAATGTTGAACAAAACAATAGAAAACTTCTGGAGCTCGAGGCATTGGTTTTTGGGTTTTTTTCCTTCAGTATATCGATATTGAGTTAGTGGTGCAGTAATTAATTCCTGCATTCAACAATATTCTCTAAAAATCCACCATCTTCTCAGACACTTAACAGCAGATTGTTTCTTTAAAGACAACAAAAACCTGTGTGTCCATCAGCAGCAGCTGAAATCTGATCCAAAGCTGCTGCCCACGCTGACCCCAGGACAGGAAGAAACGGAGCGTACAGCACCCTGAATTACGCGACCTTCCGGTACTTTCAGAAACACGATGAGCAATCGATACACAAAAAGGGAAGGTTTTCAATGATGAACCCGGCTGATCACGACGACTGGAGCGGAGTGATGTCTGCGGGGGTGACGTCACTGTTGGCAGGGGTGTTTTTACTCTCGAACGCCCGAGAGTTTGGCCATGAAATAAAAGGAGGAAATGATTTGGACAAGGAAGAGTGGAAACTATCGACTGAGCAAAAAAAAAAAAAACATTTCTTCAAGCAAACACTCTTGATTGCTTTGGCAGACGTATTAAATTGGATGGACGGACAGCTGTTGTACTTGGATGCTCCAAAGAGAGTACATCTATAAGGTATGAGCTTTTGAAACACCACAGATAGTGAACTCTTAAACAAAAGAAGAAAAAAGTCACCTCTCCCTAACAGCGACTAATAAAATTATTGATATGCAATTAAAACATGTTCCCGTGTTCCTGCTGTACATCACATCAACCGCACTCCTGCACACATAAACCCAAAGAAGAGGCTTCCTCTTTAATTCAATTACATCCGCCAGCTGCAATTTGGAGAAAAGGAGGAGGAGGGAAGGAGATGGAGGAAGTGGTGACCCAGACTTTGGCTCTTGGTGTAGCTGACTGCGATCTCAGGGGGGTGCAGAGTGGCTGAGCAGCTGTGTTAGCCAGGAAATGTACAACAGCACAGCTACACGCCTCCTGAGCGTGTAGCTGTGGCAGGATTAGGAATTAAGATTTTAAACATTTTGGTTTGTAGCGCTTTCCATGTCTAACATTAGCAACCATCCCAAATACCTGCGAGTGATTTCAGAATAACTAAGCAGCACATCATCAATGTCACGTGGATGTCAGTAAACTGTCTGAGGGCAGTTTATTATTAAAGTTTTTACCTCTCTGAAGTTCTGCAGCATGATTAAACAAACGCAGCTGGTCACCAATAACAATGGAAACGTGTACGGTTAAAAAGAAGGGATTCACAAGTAGCAGCACAACAACAGCAGTGGTTCCAGTGACTCCAGACATGCTGGCAGAAGTGTGGAACAACCAAAGGGGAGCGGGACACTGAGCACAGGGACCATCGTAAGTTTTGAAAGTAAAACGTTATATTGATCCATGAATTTAAAAGGTTACAGCAACCCTCTGTGTATGCATGAATGGATAAAGGGGTGTGTCACAGGAATGTGGAAAACGCATTAAAACCAGCTGACAGATAGCAGGCTAGCTAGTGCTACTGTTAGCTGAAAACTTGCCGACGTGTCCGCTTTTATCCGAACATCTTCAACTTTTAAAATAAGAAGGTAACAAAAGCCTCATTAATAGATCTTCAAACGTGTACCACAAGCCAAAGGGCGACTTTACTCACTCAGTCATCCGCTACATGTAAAGAACATCATACAAGAGCTAGAGAACAACTTCAGGTCACCGATGATACAACTCAGACAGGTGACACTCGTACAAAAACACGTACCTGTAACTACACACATATACAGCAACTGAACATCTGCAACAAGGACACATAATCAGTGACAAGCAGGTAAATTGTTTTTGTTTATAAAGCAGCAGCAGTGTCGTGGCCAATCAGTGTAGCATACTGCTTCGGCAACACTGCTTTTAGTTTATAGTAGCATATAATATAATGAAGTATATGAGTATATGAATGAAGTGCATTATAGCTCTGAAAAGTCCAGCCATGTCTACCCAAAGCAAAAGGTGCCGATCAGGCGCTAAAAGTTCAGAAAACCTGAGGTCAATAGTTCAAATGTCTACACGTGGTTAGAAAGTTTGGGTGTGGAAAGAGACTATTGAGACTCTTAGCAGCTACCATCCCGTCATGGACTCTTTCAATAATAAACATGTCCCAGTTGGCTCCAGTCGAGAAGCTCGCTGGCCTCCGGCAGATGACTGGCTGTGTAAATGTGTGAATTCTGGAGCAGGGCGTTGCTGGAAAAGAACATGTGTGCTCAGTTAGCTTTCAATGGGTAAATAAATCTCCAGGTTAAACCGATCATAAGCCCTTTAGAGCAGGGGTTGTGCTAACGGTTAGAAAAATAAGCTTGTGTGAGGATTGCTACAGTTTTCCAGCTTTGGATTAAAATCGCTGTTTGGGTTTTTTAAACCTCGCTGTCCACAATCACAGCTGCCCACAATCCCTCTGCTCTGGCTGGACTGGAGTCATCTTAATCCCTGAAGATTACACATATGCTCACATATAGACACATACAACTGTATAATCCACCGGATCTGTGAAAACACCACTTTAGCTTTTCACAGCCAGACACCAGATACGGCGAGCTCTTCCTGAACGCTCATGGGAACTAACGCATCTCCGGCCAGAAATCGCAGAATCGGTGCTACAGTGTTTACTGCCAAATGGCATTCTGGGTAATAACGTGAGCCACTAGGCTGCAGTCAGTAGTCAGCATAAAGCATCAAAGGAGGACTTTGGTCTAACTGCTTAAGTTATTAAAACTGCATGTACTTTATATTTATACACAGCTGTTATCACTATTATTTTTAACAGAGAAGGAAAAAGGTTCAAACTTAACCTCATGTTACGGCTGAGTTCTTCCCTTTCTTTTGAATATTTTGGGGAATTCTTAAATAAATTATTTGTAAGTATCCTGTCTTACAAAGATCAGTCTTGGCAGTAATTAGATTTGTGTTTCACCCGAAATCCAAAAATGTTTTTAGATGCGTTTCCTGTTGTTTCTACAGCATTTTATTTTATTGTATTTATCTGCGACACCTTAAAGGCCGGTCCATGAAAATATTGTCCGACATTAAACCGGTTCGTGGAGCAAAAAAGATTCGGGACCGCGGCTCTATAGCACCTATATCCAGCTCACTATATCAATGACTACATAGACATTTACTGTGTCCATCTCTGGTTTATAAGGAGTTTGTTTAATGTGATAAATATCAGATACCAACTTTGCTGGTGTCTAACCAGACCATCTAAGTGAGTAACTATGGCTAATAACTAATAATTAACTACAACATTAAGACCACTAACACTTGAAGTCAATACCACTCATCATCTCTTCTTCAGTGCTCTGCTGGGAAAACCTTGCACCCACGCCACAAAAACTGGAAGCACTGGAACGAGCCCAGTCCATGCTTATGCCTCACCCTGCAATCCACAATCCCCAAACCATTCACTGCCAGCATCCTCGTGCCAGGCACAGCAGGACACCCCGTAAAGTCCGGAATCCATGAACCGACTGGTCCAAGCTGTGCTGGCAGCAGCAGAGGCATCTTCAACACACCAGCCACATGGTTTTATTACTGCAGATTTCAGAAGCAGCTCATTTTAAAGATAAATAAAAGTCAGAGGTGTGCACACATCTGGCCCAGCAAATGACCAAATCAGTGTTATTCTGAAGCTGTTTAACTGATCTGAGAGATAGGAGGTGCAAGATCATTCCCATTTTCAGCCGAAATGACATGAAAACTCTGATACACAGAAATGCAACAAGCTGTGGTTTGCCCGTGTTACAGGGATCCCTGCAAACCCGAGCTAGCCAGAATTGCATTTGAATTTTATTCCAGCTGACAGATGGAGCCGGGGAACCTCAACCAGAGCACCCTTCAGCCCTCCAGGACCTAACGACTGGCGATGTCTGTCTCTCTAGAATATTACAGTTGTTTCTGGCCTGGCACGGTGGGAGCAGCCGAGGCATTTCCATGTGCTGCTGTTGATAGTCAGCTGCAGTGCTGCTTAGGCACTCGCGTTCCCCCCTCCCGTGCTCCACCCAGAAGCTCTGAGCGGCCCGACGGAGAGGAAATACCAGCGTGTGCTGCTAAAACAATGTGGTTTTAATCTGAGAGGAGTGCGGCCCTTTAAAACTACCACTCAGTTTCTCACTCGAGAAGACGCCGTTCCTCCTCTGCAGCAGAACAGAGGCCTCTTTTTGTTTAGGAATCTTTTTTCCCCCTCTGCCTTCTCATATCCCTCCATCCCACTTTGGTTGTTCGGATTGCTGTCACACGACCGCTGCTAATAGACTCCCACACTGCTCAATGTGTTGGAGAACGCTGGAGCACAGAAACTAATCTAACGTTGATGAAGCGCCATTCACACACCAGGCGTAAGCCCAAATCAAACATGGCTGCAACCATAAATATTAGACAACCAGAGAGGAAGAAATGCCAGCTGCCACAGAGCAAAGCGGGCAGATGAGTTTGGAGTCGGTTTGCGTTGGATGGGTGGACGAGACGTCTCATCGACTTTCCCGAAACTCCTTCAAAAAGGAGGAAAAAAGTTTTCTTCTCTCTGTGCAACGAGATAATGAGTGAGTCTGGCAGCAGAGTGCGCCGTCATTTTACAGCTGAAGTGGAATTCATGTGGATGGAAGACTGAAGAAAAAAAAATGCGATCTTCTATAAGCAGAAATGACACTGAAAGCAGCACATTTCCCCTTCAACGAGTCAACCTTCAGTTTATCCCAGATTCCTACAGTTCAGAGCAGATTTGAAGCTGTGCGGCTGCACAAGCGGGAAATCCAAGGGTGTGACTGCCAGAGGAGTCTGATGCGACCACAGGAACTGGGTGTGAAACACGGCAAAAGCTCAGATTCAGTCGCAATGGTATTTGAAAAATGGCCTGCAGGGTGAGCTGATGGTGAAGACGAGGAAGGAGAAAATAATAAGATCGTGCAGAGGAAGGATCACAGGGTTTACTCGACAGAACACTTAGCACATCAAAAACACCTCAAAACCTTTCACTCTTCTTCTTCTTCAAAGACGTGAAGAAAAAAGAGGATATTTTTGGTTTGAGTGCAGAAACTGGATATTAGCACGAGTACTCAGAAAAAGACGCCATCCCCACTGAGAATGAAAGTCATTTTGCATGTTAAGAGGCAACAACAGAACAATTTAAGTTAAATAATGATTTATTTAAAATATCAGATAGAAAAAAGGGAGCATTTTTTCCCTTAAACTCATCCATGAAGAGAGCAATGCCAAAGTCACACTGAAGAAATCTGCACTTTCATTCAGGAATAAAACTCTGGACTATTTAGGATTTAATGATGAAGTCAGGATGATTAAAGTTACAGTCTGGACCAGAATCTCAAACTTAATTTACACCATGAGCTGAAAAAACTGAAAGTTTTTGTTAATTTACAGAAAATTCTTCACCGTTTAACTTTTCTATTAACTAATTACTTTGGTGTAGCATTAATGGTCATGTGGGAGGTCTTTATCAGTAAAGATAAAGCTGTAAAATACATTAAAACACACTTATAAGTCCAAAATCTTTGTCTTTCTTCAATTTTTTAAAAAGCAGTCCTGTGGGGCTGGATTAAAGTCTTCGCCAGGCCGATTATGGCCCCCTGGCCTTATGTTTGACATCCCCTGTGCTAGACCGTGCCGAATTAAAAACCACGCCTAAACATTAGCCGCTAAACTGAGATAAATTCAGGTAACATTTAGCACTTCAAATGTAAACACCAGACTCGAGACTATCGCGCTGTTAGTGAAGAAATAAACATCATGTGATGGTAATAATTAGTGCACCGTGGCTCAGCGTGTTCGCTCCATGTGTATTTCAGGAAAACATCATCTGCAACAAATTAAGACAAAAACATCAAACAGTCCAACATAGTTTGAATAGTTCACGGTGTTGCTGCACTTTGTTTCCCTCTCATTCGGATTAAGTAACAACAGCAGCAGCAACTGCAGCTGGACGTCACCCTGCAGCCGTGAATGCCTCAGACTGGGCTCTGGCAACTGGGATCCCAGAAACCTTAGCTATGCCTTAGTTATACCAGCAGGGGTACACACACGCACACACGCACACACACGCGCACGCACGCACGCACGCACGCACGCACGCACACACAGCTGGCGCTCAACCACCTCTGGTGACCCCAATCGTTCCAACTGTACAGATTGAGTTTCCACAGCATCTGTGCCAGCCACATGTGTGTATCTAACATGGCTAATGTAGCTAATCCCCATGACACACACACACACACTCAGGCAGGCAGACCATGGGTGGTTGTATCTGCAGTGGTGGGCCGATATCAACAACCCAAATCCCTGTTTGACCTGCTAACACAGCAGCTGGTCATTCATTGGTCAAAAATACACAAATTATGACTATTTTATACCAGATAGTGTCTTTAGTGCAATAAGAGCAATATAATACAGCAATATATTAGCATTACAATCCTAAATGAAATATAAGTAATATTTCTCCTGTCTTGGAAATATGTACTGTGGGAACAGCTGTGCATGAACTACATCAGACTAATACAGATACAAGTTAACAGAAATTACATGAAAAGAAACTCAGTTCATAAAGATCCTTCCGAAGTTTTATTCTACTGTTGTGATTCCCACATGGACTCATTTTAACAACCTTTTCGAGCTGGAAACACGATGGTGTACTTCTACATGTGTCAGCAAACCCACCCCGACACAAACAGTCTGGTTTTGCTGCTGGAGTCCATCAAACATATAGTTCAATAGTTCTTTTTCTTTTTAAATGATAAAATATTCTGATTCCCGGGAAAAAAGGAAACGGAAAACAAAACAAAGAAAAGCACAAGAAAAACATCACTTATGTTAAACATCCCTGAATCAGAATTTCACAGTTGGTATATCCCAAATAGTCTCTTCTCCAGAACTAACAGACCGTAATAAACTGTTTTCGTCTTTGTTCTTAGTCTGTGAACTTAAACTAAACACCTTCGAGCCTCACAGCCAGAACCGTACCTCCGTCTCAGGGCAGATTTAGGAATCTGTGGCCCTTCTTTTCTGCTCTTTAATTGGGTAAAACAGTCAACAGGCTTATTTCAAATATGGCTGTTTGAAACCTTCTTAACACAAATCCACATGGAAATGTTAAGGTTACACCTCTTCTATAAACTCAGCCTGTAACAGAAGATCAACGGAGCTGTTAACAGCCAGTATTTATTCAAAACAGGTGGTCAGCTGTTAGTGCTGTTGCCAGTGTGCCTCCTGCCAACCCGTCCAGTAAGTGCCCGCTCTGTTTTATGCAGTGCAGGCTGAAACCTCAGAGTCTCTTGATCTGACACACAGGCTCAAAATCTCTTAGGACAAATCCTGTGTCTTTACTCTAATGTCTCCAAACTGATGTTATCATGAGTAAGTGATGGTAAAATGACACACACAGCACCTCTGAGTGCCCGTCCTCAGTCTTGCCTTTAGAATGAGCTCAGACGAACTCTGCAACTCAACACAATTTACCTCTTTCTAAACATTCTGCTTTCCCAGCAGCAGACCGTTAGAAAGAGACATCCTGTGTACTCCTCGGTACTCATTTACATTTAGATGAGCCCATTAAGATCCATAAACCACCACCCACCTCCTCACATGGTGTCCGCCACCTTCTCATTCACCTCGGTTAAAAGACAAAAAAAAAAGAAAAGAAAGAAAGTCGGGGAAAAAAAGGTGAAAATAATAAAAATCCAGCAAAATGATTTGGTGTGGGGAAGGATGGTGTTTTAGGAGAGCTGACAGAGGGGGAGCGCACTGGGAAGAAATCCCTCCTCGTCCCTCCGTTGTTCCCATAACGTCTCCTCCAGCTGCTCTTCAAAAAGTGACAGGTGGAATGCAGCCTCCGCACACATCCAGCTACAGGTATCTGTTTATGTGATTATGGTTGAAGAAACCTAACAAGACGCTAATAAAGAGACACGTCAGAATAGACAAACCATTCTTTTTGTAAGGAGGCGTTTTCCTGCTTTGGCAGAGCAAAGTAAACACGTGCAGATTCTAACTAGAGCTCGTTCGATTAAAGGGACAGTCTTAATATTGCTTAATTTATCTGCATTCCTCCAATAATCTATTATTGTACTCTACATCAACACATGCCAGCATCAGTTATCAGACCAGCAACCTTTCAGAGACACCGATCATCCCTTCCCATAAGAGACTCATCACCGAGGACCTCAAACCAGTTTTTAATTCCCTGATTTCATTACCGTTACTTCCTACATGTCAGCTGACCCTGTCCAAGCCTTAGGTACTTTTTTTCTTTCTAATAAGTAACTGAAGCAAAGACAAATCCTTTTTGAATTTCAGCAGAAATCATAACATCGGTTTCCTCACAGACAGGAAATAAGTGTTGATATGACGGTTGGACTGTGTAAAGCTCGGGGCACAGCCCAGACAGGAGGAAGGGCCCAAGAGCAAGAGGCAGAAATTAAAGGAAAGTGAGAGGTTTGGGACATACACTGTTAATCCTTGTAAGTCCAGAGTGGACGAGTGTATCAGGCCGACTCATCGGAGGAAGGTTTGTTTCAACAGTTATACAGAGCAAAATGTAACCCCTGTCTGAAACGTAGTTAGCATCTTCTATTCCAGGGGTTAGAAACGCAAAGGAGCTCCATCTGTGAGCTGGGGATTTACACACAGTTTGGTTCTCACGTACACAGTGATGATCAACAATGTTACTGGTGTGGTTTCACTGGGACATTTCAGTTTGATTAGGATGGAAGAAGTTCCCCTTTTCTTAAATCTGACCTTTGAAGGTCAGGTCCCTTTTTAAATGCTGCTATGGTCTTATTTTGATCTGATCTTTACACTCATTGACACATTGTAACACTTCTTCCACTACTTGTTAACGCAAATATCTAATTAGCCAATCACATGGTAGCAACCTAAAGCATTTAGGTATGGAGGCGTGGTCAAGACAACCTATTGTTGGTATGAGATTGTGCAGTACTGCTGATCTACCGCACAAACATCTCTCTGGTTTACAGCAGGGATGGGGGAACTCCAGGCCTCGAGGGCCGGAGTCCTGCAGGTTTTAGATCTCACCCTTCAACACACCTGAAACACATGATTAGTTCGTTACCAGGCCTCTGGAGAAGTTCAAGACATGTTGAGGAGGTAATTTAGCCATTTAAATCAGCTGTGTTGGATCAAGGACACATCTAAAACCTGCAGGACACCGGCCCTCGAGGCCTGGAGTTCCCGACCCCTGGTTTACAGAGAAAGGTCCAAAAGGGTTACAGAAAGCATGACTAAGACCACGACACAGAATTTGGTGTAAACAATATGAAAGAACACGTTAATCCTGCAGGTCTGGTTTCACCTGAAACCTCTGCTGATAATGACCCACACACTGTTTCACCACTTGGATCATGTGATGAGGCACATGATCAATAGCGGGTCAACAATCCTCTCGAGGGAAACTCCCACTAAGGTTTAAATACCTGAGACTCTCCACCACTTGTTCTTAGAACTGAAGAAGCTTAAGTGAAAGAAAGAATCCTGCTAAAATTGTCCCCAACCACGACACATTAATGCTGCTGCAGCAAGATGCAGGCATTTCCCATCTGTAGCAGGTCGAGGTAGAGCTGGTTTAAACTCCTTTTTTTAAATATAGTTTATTATGGGTAATTAGTTCCCACAGGGGTCGGGTCCATCCAAAAGCAAACAATTCTATTAAACCACCAAACAATGCTCTTTGGGCCTGTAATACTCACTCAAATTAAACAATTTATAAGACGTTTAGAGTGAAAACAACTTTAATGCAACTTCTGAAAACACAGACGGGATGCTAACTTTTAAGGCGTCACAAATCGCTGCTGAATGAAGCTGAAGAGTAACGAGAACAGTAAAATTATGCTTCCTAATTTGTCAACATTTGCAACACATGCTCCCGAAAAAAGTTCAAGTCTGAATATCACAACAACAAGTGCCTCTAAATGTTACTCATCACTCTGAGATCCACTGACAGTCAATACCAGTATATTGTCAAGGTTGAATGTGCTGCCACATGATGTCATACTATATGTGACAGTAACCAATCATCAGGTCTTCCTGTGAGCGAATCAGAATAATCAATCACACCCACTAAACCAATAAAGCCTCTCCTGTGAACACGACACGATAAGCCAGTGAGTTAACAATTACCACAAGTTTCACCAACCAAAGCTTGTGCCTTTGTCTGCTGTCCTCTCACTGCCATATTTGTAGAGCAGGAGGAGGATGAGGGGAGTGAGGAAAAAGAGGAGGAGGAGGAGAGGGGAGGAAGAGTGGCTCAGATTTCATTACATTCTCTACATGAGTAAAATGCCTGGGAGGCTCCTGCCTGCTTCCCTCTCTGCTCCCTGCTGAATGTGTGTTTGCACATGCACGCACTCCTCCGTCGTTTTCACCCTCTCTCTCACTTTCTCATGCAGAAAAAAAAAAAAACTACCTGTCAGGATTTCGGGTTTCTAAAATGGATTTATCCCACAGGGTCGCTCGGGGCCGCTCCCACGAGCCACAGCTTCACAGAGAGACGAGAAGACGCAAAAAGGAGTGAAAAGAAAAGAAGAAGAAGAAGAAGAAAGGCTCTCCAACATGTGTGTCGTACATCTACAGTCATTTATACCCAGCCCTGTTTTCAGGTCATGTAACATTCATGGCAATGAACGCTAATGAATTGAATTCACTTGAATTGAGGGGAGGCGAGCGAATGATGCAGCTAAAGATAACGAAACAGACAGGCAGAGAGAAACGCACACCGTAACACAACCTGGCTCACAGCAGCCGGTCCGTTTCATGCACGGGCAAAAATCGGACCGATCGATCGAGCTGAGGCGAGAAGGAGAAGAAGACAGCGCCGCAGTCATGATTTGTGACGTGTTCACCGCAGCGACATGTTCCAGACTCGTCAACCAAACCCCGACGCATACTGATGAGCCGCATCTAAGAGGAGCGGGCGCTCTGCTGCAAATACACCCAGCTGCACAACAAGAGGCAGCCGTCGCCATCGTCACAGCGAGATCAACAGGTGGTGTTTGTGGCTCTGAGAGTGTGCACTGACACAGTTTCCTGCTCAAGCGCTGATGCTACACTGCAGTGTGCTTGCTTTTTGCTATTCAGGAGGTGTTCACACCTGCACTGACGGACAGACTGACTCACAACTTTGTGACACTGGAAGTCTTGGAAATCGCAGGATTTTAAAAAAAGGGGAGCAAACCCTCGATCACGACAGTTTGTCTTGGCACAAAAAGATAAATTTAACATCTTATTGAGTGCTGATGATGCATGAAGCAAAACATTCTTTATTTTTCTTATACAGCCCCTCACTTCATTCTGTCTCGAGCTCATTTCGCCTCCTGTGCTCACTCAGCGTTCCTGGTGTGGCCGTATTGGAGATATCTCTATGATATCGTACAAAAGCATATGATTGTTTAAAAAAAGACAAGCCAGGAGCTGCTGTAGCAGCATATAACTGGACAGGAAATAAGAAAAAGCATGAAAGGGACAGTTTAAACACCACAAACCAGTATTTTTAAATTACTGTTTGCCAATTTCATAAACATTTTTCATTCGTCGACCAACATTAACAGCAGACAGCAGAGGCCAGGATGGGATTTGAGATTTAACAGTAATTTACCATTTAAGTTCCTTCTTTTTATTCTGGAAACTTTTAGAAAATCCACTCTGCAGTTTTCACATGAACTACATCCTAAAAAAACCCCACAAACACTGCCTGACACGCAGAGTGAGATTTACTGATTGCAAAGGGATGTTTTAAAGATAAACGGAGTCTCCTGATTTATCAGGAAATATGATGAGAAACCACAGCCCTGTATGGAAATGCCAAACCTGATCGAACTGAAGATAATGTCACCATTATAAAGCATTATTTTTTTATGTTCTGACTTCTTGAGGAGTATGGATTTAGTCCAAATATGAATTTAAAAGTCCAGAAACAGATCCTTGGACCTTTTGCAATAATAATTATTATTATTGTTTTTAATTTTAGGCGGATGTTGTTGGACTCGACACGTCAAACCAAAAGTATTTGCATGAAGAGACAGCACGAGTTGTGTTCAGCCTGTCCTCTTACTGCCTCAGTGAAAACCTAAAGCGAAGGCCGTGCAGCTGTTTCACCGTTTGTCCTCATCAAAGTCTGTTCAAAGCCAGACCAAGGATAAGAAAAGCTCATTATCTGGGGTCTTAATGGTGATGATTGTTCATCCAAAACCCTCAGGACAATCTCTGTGATTGTGAATGTTGGGCAAATACTGTTACCTGAATAACGTCCAAACGGTTGGGTGAGATGGGTAAACACTGGGACTCTTTTGCAAGAGGACACTGGTGTTTATCCTATTAGCACGCGGGCTGGTGCGGCTGTGATGACACACGTCCCCTGGAGCCCAGATTTACCTGGAAAACCAACTGACATGTCAGGCTGAATGCTGCTGTTCCAGCTCGGTGAAGAGCTGAAGGAAGCACAGTGTGCTCAGCTTTTACTCCTGTGTAACACTGTGCAGCACAAAGACTGAGTCCTAGAAATGAATAGGTTCTTATTCCTCAAACAACCTCGACTGTGCTGACATTATTAATTTAACCACTAACAAATATTTAAACCACTGTCAGCTTTACCACGCAGCAGCGAGCTACATTTCTCTCAGACAGGTTTAAACTATTATAAAAGTGGAACAAATACAAACTATATTATACATGGATAAATCTATTTCTACACTGATAATTGGATACTATAAAACTATTAAACTCATCAGTCTGTGTACAGCAGCTCCGTGATTACCCTGAAACAATATTCTGGTTGATTAGATGGCTGAGATAAAAATGAGAAACTGTTCTGATAATCACTTGGCATTTGTTCATGTGTAAAAGGAGAGAAGTCCTGCATCACTCCCTGGAAACAAAGCCTTCAGTGCTTAGATCTTTGCTCTTACAGTTTAGCTGACCTAAGACAAAAAGCAGAGGAATACAGCCAACACTTCCTCATGTTAGCGACCTGGTAATCAGCCTCAGTCACACAGCCATAAAGACCGGTCAGCGCCCGCCTTGCCGCCACAGATGTCGCTGCTACAGTCATCAGTTTGTCTGCAAATAGTCGTCAGCTCCCTGCTCAGTGGTAGCTTTTACTCTGAAGGCAGACTTTCTCAATATTTCACTAACACTTAGAGGTGTGTGTTTGCAGACATTTCAGCAACTTCCATGCAAACTGCATGCAACTGCAGCGATCTGCTACACATAAGCAATCACAAGCAGTTAGCACCCTATTTGTAACTGATTTCTACCAGTGACAACTAACCAACGTTCAGCAACCAGTTGATGAGCGATTGCTGGATTTTGCCAAGAGGTTGCTGACGCGACTCTAGACCTGTGTGACTGAGACCTAAAATGAAAAGCAACAGCATCAATCTGCATATATTTTTTATCATATTACCCCATTTGATCACTTTGCTCTCGCTCTGCAGGCCTAGTTGTTGTTCCTAGAGTATTTAAAAGTAGAATGGGAGGCAGAGCCTTCAGTTTTCAGGCCACTCTTCTGTGGAACCAGCTTCCAGTTTGGATTCAGGAGACAGACACTATCTCTACTTTCAAGATTAGGCTTCAAACTTTCCTTTTTGCTAAAGCATATAGTTAGGGCTGGACCAGGTGACCCTGAATCCTCCCTTAGTTATGCTGCAATAGACGCAGGCTGCCGGGGGATTCCCATGATGCATTGAGTTTTCCCTTTCCAGTCACCTTTCTCACTCACTATGTGTTAACAGACCTCTCTGCATTGAACCATACCTGTTATTAATCTCTGTCTCTCTTCCACAGCATGTCTTTATCCTGTTTTCCTTCTCTCTCCCCAACCGGTCGCAGCAGATGGCCCCGCCCCTCCCTGAGCCTGGTTCTGCCGGAGGTTTCTTCCTGTTAAAAGGGAGTTTTTCCTTCCCACTGTTGCCAAAGTGCTGCTCATAGGGGGTCATATGATTGTTGGGCTCTTCTCTGTATTATTGTACGATCTACTGTACAATATAAAGCGCCTTGAGGCGACTGTTGTTGTGATTTGGTGCTATATAAATAAAACTGAATTGAAATTGTGTGTTTAACCAGACACATGGTAGCTGTGCCGTCTCTAAACAGCTGGAACGGGAAAACAGACGTGCACAAAAGTCTCAAACATGTAAGGGCAGTCCAATATCTCTACTCATTATCTTAGTAAATACATAGATACTCATTTACTTAGTTTTGACAAAGTTTAAGCACACAAAGGTTTCAGGATGGAAACGCTCCTTCACACAGGTACAGCTCAGCGTACAGTAAAGATCGGGGTTAAAGTTCGTTCTGTCTATAAGACCTTTTATCTCTGTCTTAAAAACTTTCATTTGTCTGTCTCCTTTTTATGCAGCCCCTCGTTTCTCTTGTTTCTTCAGCTCATCATATCAGCGAGTACATTTTTTCCAGTTACTCCACTCTTCCTTTAGTCTGCTGTAGCCTTCTGTCAGGGATGCTCAAACTGTCATCACTAAAAATAACAACAAGCTGTATTCTGGTGTAATCAGTGATTACTGTATGCGAGTGATGTTTTTAAAAGCCTCAGCAGTGTCGGTGCTTTCAGCTTCAGATGAACGAGGAGCGAGGTGTGTGTTTGTGTGTCCGTGTGTGTTACATGTGTGTAAAACAGGATGTGGGGGGAAAGAGGCAGAGGGGAACTGAGAAGACGAACCAGTCAGGACACAGACATCCTGATGAGACAGAAACCACTGACACACACACACACAGTGATGATATGTTAACATGAAGAAAGAGGCACTCACATACAGCGTGAGCCTGGAGGAAGGAAAACTGAGAAACACACACACACACTGACCTCAGTCCTCCTCGCTGTCACAAGATAAATACTAGTTGAACAGCTTTAACAATAGGCCTACACTTCCCATAATCCCACAGGGAGACAGACTGTAGCAACAGAGCGGCCTCTCATTTTACACAGAAGCATAAAATCTTTATTTTAACATCCTGCGGTTCAGACTGTAACAACAGGCCTCTGAGCATCAAATTAAAATCAACTACCAGCTATTTTAGATCGGCCTGAACATTTTCTCAAACACACTTTCAGAGAAATGGAACCTGCTTGTGAGTTGGCAGGTTGTTATTACGGGTGGATTTATCACAATGGTCCCTTTTCTTTCTCCCTTATCAGATTTCTGCCCCTCTGTTAACTCAGGAATGTCTCTGGCCTTCAAGTAAAACTTAAGACATCGCTTTGTTAGCGGTTTGTAATTTTATACTTGCAGTATGACTTTGCTTGTGTTTCCCAGAGTTTGTAAAGTAGAAATCGGCCTCCTGTGGAACCAGCTCCCAGCCTGGGATCATCACTGCAATTAATTTGATGTCTCTTTGTTATGCTGCTAACTAAGGACAGCTTGAGTTAGGCTGCTGTGGAATCTGCAATGACCCACCCAGCACCGTTCATCTACTCCTTTCCATCATCCCATCGCATTTATACACCAGTACTGCACTCTTCATATTCTCTGTCTCTAAAATCATGTGTTTAACTACTTAAACTTACATTTTGTGAACAAATACGTTTAGTGCTTCCTGATAAGATAACCTACTTATAATGGTAAAAACAAAAAAGCTGAATGTTGAATGCTGTGTGCTGCTCATTGCTCTTCCAATAATCCCTTATAAATGGGCACCAATAACAACAGTAACGTGTGCAGACCTCTATAGCCCAACTTAAAGAAAACCAGCTTATTAACCTCCAGGAAGCTCATTTATTCGCCTCAACTCAACTGCTGCAGACTCAACTCATTCTCGACTTCATTAAATGACATTTAAGCTACTGAGCACAAATGTTGGTCGACTGTTGGAGTGAAAAAAATGCAGCAAAACAAATTTTAAAATAAAGCAAACACTGCTTCTCATATCATTCTTCACACTGAATGATGTCGTTGAGCCTTTAATGCGGCGCTGCCAGCTCAAAGAAGTTTGAGGCAACTGCAAAGTTTTCCGACAGAGTTGACAGGAAGCCGCGAGTCCATAAAGTCCCCATTAAAACAGCGTGCGGTCAAAGAGGCGTGTTACAGCTGGATACAAAAGCAAACACACACACAACGGCTTATTACAAAGTGTCATTAAAAAAGAAAAGTTTTTGCTTCAGCATGAATTATTTACCCTGTGACGACCTGAGTGCACAGCTGCAGCTTAAACTTCACCTACAGTGAAACCTCAGGTAAGCACAGGCTGCATGAGCTGAGGTGTGCGATTTCACTATGTGCATAAATGATAAAGTAGTGCTTTCCTAGTACTAGTACTGACAGTATGAGAAACATTCCTACATCACTTGATTTCATGCGCTTTTAAGAGCCTCGTCTATCACGCACAAATACTCCAGCGATGGATGCATTGGTGGCAATTTGGCTTTCTGTACCTTATTCAAGGGCACTTTGAAAATGCACCAGTCTAGTAAGTGGATAATCTGCTGTAGCTCGCGAGCATCAGCAGCCTGTTTGCAAAGAATATCTCCTGTGAGCCAACACGATGTCTGCACTCCTCACCAACGAGTCATCTGGATTCAACAACAGAATGAAATGTAACTGACAGAAGCCTTTATATTCAAATCCCTGCTTCATGGTGGAACGTGAGGTTTGGTTCAGATTAGGCAAAATTATGTGGTTAGTAATGATAAATATGTGATTAAGGTTTTGATACAACATGGGGGGGAAAAAATGTATATTATATATATCCATCCATCCATCCATTCGCGTCCGCTTATCCTGTTCAGGGTCGCGGGGGGCGCTGGAGCCTATCCCAGCTGTCATAGGGCGAGAGGCGGGGTACACCCTGGACAGGTCGCCAGTCTGTCGCAGGGCCAACACACAGGGACAGACAACCATTCGCACTCACATTCACTCGCACATTCACACCTATGGGCAATTTGGATTAACCAATTAACCTATCCCCACTAAGTGCATGTCTTTGGACAGTGGGAGGAAGCCGGAGTACCCGGAGAGAACCCACGCAAACACGGGGAGAATTTATATATATAAAAATTGACAATTGTTATAAAGTCAAGAGTGTCACATTTTCTCAGAAGCCTTATTGTCACACGTGTGTCTGAGCGCACCAACTGCTGTAACAATTGATTCAGACAGATAACGATCCCGTAGGGAAAAGTCCACACTGCAAGGCAGGAAAGGTGACGGGGGCATAAAGATTTACAACCAAGACACCGCAGCTCACGTGCACTTTGAGATCCTCCAGTTTGTTTCGCTTTTGCCTCCTGTGGAGCGTCGCAATGTTGAAGCCTGTGTACAGTTTTTTGTGTGAACCCATCAAAAGCTGCGATGGGTTGATGATTCCAATCATTTAATAAAGGCTCGAGTTTTAGGAAACGGAACTACAACGTCTGCTTAAAAGACCAATTTAAGACGTACTAATGATGCAGATGCACAGAGACACTGGGTAGAGCACCTGAACATGTAAACGGGTCATGCATGCTACCCCAGCACACACACTCCATTTAGCAGGCTAACCCAGCTGAGACAGGGGGATCCCAGTCAAGCTCATCCTGAGAAACAGTCCATCACTGTGCAAATAAAAAAAGAAATGAAGAAAAAAAACAACTTCCCCTCGCTATCTCACCACTTCATCAGCAGCATAAGTGATCCGCAGCCTCACAGCGAGCAGTAAAACCGTGCACTGGGATATGTATTACGAGGAAGAACGTGTGTGAGCTGGTGCAGAAAATGGAAGGCATGGGAAAACTTGCATCATTTGAGCGTTTGCATGCCTTTAGCGAGACATCGTACACACTTGCACTACATGTGCACACGTTTTACCACAGACTGCACTCTTAATATTGTCCATGGTGCTTCTCTTCTACTTGATTTAAATAAGACATATTACCAGGCTACTCATCGTGGTACACATGCTACCACAGAGCAGATAAGTTAGTAAATACCCCGGGTGACCGCCCGTGACCCAGCCTCATTGAAAATTTCACATTTACTAGAAAAGATATTAAAGTGTGCACGCTCTCTCAGGTGAAAATTGTATTTTGCAGCACTGCATGAGTTTTATTAAGAAATTTGTTTGGGTTTTATTGAAGAAATAACTCTGCACAGGAAGTTTCCTGTTATACTGATTTATAGAGTGATTTCCGAGCTTCTACGTGAGGGAAATGTCACAACAAGGAAATAATATCTTGGATTAAATCAGACCAGATTTGATATCAATCTGGTATGCACTTTTCCCCCCCAAGATATATTAACCATTTATTGTGCAGCAATGAGTATTATGCGTCATAAAAAAACAGTTTGGGATCATAATAAAGGCGGTAGCAGCCTCTGCCTCGCAAAGCCAGACATCGAGAGGTCCTAAAGGGACCCGGCAAAGGTGTTCAGTGTTCAGCTCCATCACCAGCTCCAGCTGGTGTTTGTTTCAGGGCTCAAAGGGAGAGAAGCAATCTAAGGTAAAGAAAACACTGTGCCACTATAATCCCTGTATTGTGTTGCATCTATCCATTACACTCCAACAAATCCCTTTGGCCCTAAAACACGGGAACAGATGTGGCTGTTCGAAGATGATACCTCAGAGTTTAAGAGTTATGAGCATAAAAGAGGAAGAAGAAGCAGGTTTACTCGCTTTAATGCTGCTGCTCTACATGTGCAATCCAAAATTATGCCTGTAGCCTGAATGCACAAGTAAATTTAATAGAAGATAAAAAATGGTGAGTATAACAAACATCTGGAATTGAACTACATTTTTTACTTTTTCAGTGAACCTCATCTATAGCACATACATTTATCTATTTACAGATATATCTGCCGGCATGCAAAGATATTTTTAATCTTTACATTGACTGTATGAAGCCAGAGGGCCAGGCAGCATTTACAAACTAAGATCTAGACTTGTGTGCTCGAGCACAAATGCCCGGCAAGACACGAGCGTGAACAACGGCGATGCGTTTGGGAATCCAAGAGGTTTTAACTGGTCAGTGGGTCCCTTTGATTCAGAAACACTGAAAACTAAACTTTTTCGAAAGGATTTAATGAGAAGTCGGACTGAGATTCTCCAGTGATTGAAAACTCTGCAGGAATAAAAAGAACACGCGCTCTCAGGCTCCATCCAGAGTCCTCATCTGCCCTTCCAACTTAACAACCGAGCTACCTTTCGCTCGTCCTCATCATCTCTAATTACACTCTCTGGTTTAAACGTTACACGATTAGGAGCTCGTTCGTTGAGGACGCCACCTTGGCAGCGCCGCTCTATCAAAAGTCAGGACGAGTCTTGTAAAACGTCTCATAATTCTGTAATAGGAAGAAGCTCTGAGTGCAAAGTTAGAGGAACAACTCGAACACTGTGAAGCACATGAAATATACTTGAAGAAAACCCGTTAGACAAATGAAATGAACTCCAGTGAGTCACTAAGTGTCATGTCAAAATTCTGAGAACATTTATGGATGTTTTCCAGTTTTTCCTGTTATGATTGTCTGGATAAACAACAAAGGAAATTAAGTCTCGTCAGTAAAAAGAGCAAAACCCTGGACCTTGCATGAATGTTAAATCACAGCAGCCCTGTCTGGTAGTATGCAGGCCTTTATCCCAGACAGTGGCTGAAGACGATCATGCTGCTAACTAGCAGAGTCCAGGCTGACAGAACGTAGAATAGTCGAATAACCATCAGAAAATATTGAAGTATTTCTGCTTTAAAATCCCAATCATCACTCATTTTACAATACTGGCTTGAATAACACATAAACATCAAACTCCACTGCTTCAGTGTTTTTTCACCCAGAACTGGTGGCTCAACTTTCCTGCTAGTGTAAACGTCAGTGCTGCGAACTGAAGTTGATTAACTGTAAAATTAATTCTGCATCCTTGACCTTTTCCCTCCTTCAGCTGCAGCAGCATGACGCAGCAAAAGCAAAAGACAGACCTGATGCATTATGATGACTGTGACGGCAGGCGGGTCAGGGACGCAGGGTTGGCCGAATCTGTCTATCCGAAGCCATTCGCCTTCGCAAAGGAATGAAGTGGAACAGAAAATCAATTTACGGAAGAAGGTCAGTTGCTGGCAGCCGCGCTGAGAAAACCACCTGAAGGTTGAACCCCACCGCAGGAATGATAGCTTTGTTAGCATGCCAGTTTGGTATCTGATATGCTTCAGTTTCGGCCTTAACCATGTTCGATTTGATTCAATTTAGTTTATACAGCCCCAGTTCACAGCAAGAGTTGCCTCAGGGTGCTTTATATTGTAAGCCAAAGACCTTAAAATCATCAGAGAGAGAACCATCAACCTCTGCGAGAACCAGGCTCAGAACGTGGCAGCCAGCTGCTTCCTTCAACTTTCCGATATTTATAATCTTACTTTAACTTCACTGTCTGCAAAATCTCACAAAACTATGGCCAAGAAACAGTGAATAGTTTCTGCTATTTATCTATCTGCATCATTAGTAAACCACAATAATTCAAAGCATAGCTGGACTGGCCATCGGGCATACCGGGCATTTGCCCGGTGGGCCGCTGGCGATTTTTTGTTTTTATGGGCCGATCGATTTTGGGTATAAATAATGAAAGGTGTTGGATTGGCCAATTGGTCATGATCGACTCTGGGCTGGACCAATTACAGCCGAGGAGGTCGGATGCACCCTCCCCCTTGTTTAGCAATCTTATAGACGAACTAAAGAAAATGGAGAACATAAAAAGGAAAGGAGGTGCAGAAAAAAATTACGGCCAAAAAGAAACAAGCCCTTCAGGCAGACGCTGCCAAATGTGTAAAAATAACTGAATTGTTTGGCGGTAGCTATGGCATAGCTTCCACAGATTTAGCAACATCAGCAAGTGGTGGAGGCCAGCAGGTGGATAAGGGAAAGGGGAGGCAAGAGGAGGAGAGACCCGAGGCGGCCGCCGGTCATAGTGGCAGAGGAACTGAACCTCAGGTAAGAAGTTATGACCTGCTGTCTGTCTGTGTCAGATATAAACCAAGTTTAGTTTATTTTCGTTGTGCTGACTTTTTACAGTCAGTTACAATAACTGGTGCTGCTACTAGCTAGCATGACGGAGTTTATATACTGCTGGGCGGGTGCTATGATGTTACTGATAGTAAATTTTATTTTATGCTTAAGGTTAGTTTCTCAAACTCCTCAAAATCTTAACAAATTGTGCCAATCCTTACATGTTGCACCAGCTGATTTATCATCAAAAGTGGAGAAGTCTGTGACAGAGGAGACAGGAGAGCAGCAGAGAGAGATGGAGCAAGAGTAAAAGAGATGGAGATGGAGAGATGACTTTATGTCATCCATGAGGGATGCATTTGACATATGTTTCACATATTATAGCCCAACAAGTTACTTATAGCAATTTAAATGCGAGCAATCAGTTTTTGGCAAATACTGGAAATCAGGTTTTGGCAGATAATCACTTTTTGGCACAACACCGGCTATTGCAGTTAATAATACAACAGCTTCTTGCCATTTTTTGTGTTTCTTTTTATCGCTGTGTAACTGAGTTCAATTGAAAGCCTGCATGCGCTAGTACCTCTTGCAACAAGTTCCCAGAATCCTTTGCGGTTTTACCCCTGAATGACGTCACATTTTCGGTGGGCCGGTCTCTAGTCAAAATGCCCGGGCCGATTTTTTGTCCCAGTCCAGCCCTGATTCAAAGAATGGACACAGCTTGACTTGAAGTTAAAAAAACATAGAAAATAAACAAGACAGATAAATCTGTTTGTTTTTGAATATTAATCCAGATGTTTGGAAATTTTAGGAAAAATAAAAAAGTAAAAAAATTAATAGTTTTGACCTTCACCAGATTTTGGTTTGGATAACTATTATTTACAGCTTTGTCCATATAAACCGATGGGAAGACAAAGAAGGTTTTTTTTTATATAAAAAAATAATTGAATTTGCTGATAAGATCATGAATGTGGAGTAAAACAGATTCTAGTGGAATAATTTAAGTTATTACACAAAGTTTTAACATGTAAATATAATGGAATAAACTAACAATTAATCAAATTACACATGGAACAAAAAAAAATTCAACTAATCTTCAAGGCAAGAACAGATATTCAGAGCTAGCATGTATGACACAGTATAACTGCATGTTAGCATGTAGCCTAGCATGCCCTTTTCTTTCTTTCTTTCTTTCTTTCCTTGTAAAAGACTATATAAAAAAGGGCTTTTTAAAATAATCTTTAATTAAGTTTTGATCTTAAATCTGGCCAGAGGCTTATCTAGAGCCCAGGAATGTCTCGTGACCTTACTGTGATGCTGATGCTTCAAATCAAACTGTTAGCCTAGCTTATCTGTTTTAAAGCTAAAGGGCAACAGCTGCTTATTCTGGGCCAGATAAGACACCCAGCAGGCTGTGTGGGAGGAGGAGGAGAAGGCCAGAGGTGAAGGTGCTATTGCGAGAGGAAGATGCCTCCTTCAACAGGGAGCTGCACCTCCTCTTAAAGCTGCTGGCACTCCGTCACACCAGACAAGATTAGCATTGCAGCACAGAAGCCAACAGAGATAACGCAGAGTGGTTGAAGCTATAGCCAAACATTGGTGACGTTTCAGCGCTATATATACACAAAACCAGAGGTGTTAACAGTGCTGCTAGAACAGGCCCCAATAACCTGGAGTTTTTAGACCCTGTCAGTAACTATCGGGTCTCCCTGCATTCGTCGTCATGTGCTCGTCATAACAAACAACAACATGGACTGTTTCACTGAAAGATTGATGGGTAAACCCACAGATATGGGAGCCGGCTGCAGTCCCTCAGCGTGGTTTCCCTCGGCAGGTGGTCCTCTGAAAGGAACCTGATGACAGACTGACGGAGGAACTTCTGCTATGCTGCTAATGGCTGCTGCTGAAAAACACGGGCAGAAACCGTCTTCTGTCGTCCACTTCCAGGAACAGCTGTGCCTGTTTTCCTTATTTTAGGAATGAGAAAACGGACTCTCAGTCAAAAACCTTTCCTGTGATTGTTTCAGTGTTGATGCAAGGATAAGGCGTATCAACCAAATCGAAAAGGAGTAAAACCCACCCTGACAGAGGAGAGAGATCAAGCATGTCAACTTGATTTTACACTACAGAAGAGGTGAGGTACACTCTGGACAGGCTGCCAATCTGTCACAGGGCTAACACAGAGAAAGACAGCCATTCACACTCACACCTAATTTAGAATGACCAGTTAGCCTAACCCCGGTGTCCGGACCGTGGGAGGAAGCCAGAGTACCTGGAAACATGAGCCCAGAGGCTGGTCAGCAACCCCGTGTCAACCCCCGGGAAAAATAAACATTCCCTAATCAGCTGGCAACTGGTTGATGGAGGATGCTGGCAGTCTCTAGAGGAAAATGGTTGCAACGAGCTATATGGTGTCTCAATGACAACCTTGATGTGATCACCAGCAGATTGCTGTAGTTGCCCATAATTTGCACTTGTCAGCAGTAATGAAATTCATAAAAAAGGTGACACAAACCTTCAAAGGGAAAGTTCTGCCTAAAGAAATGTGTTGAATTTTGATGATTAGTTAGTGAGTGTTTGCAGACTAGTCACCATCCTCAATGCAACCAACCAGCAATCACAAGCAGGTTTCTGGTGCACCACCCCCTCTGCAACCAGTTTCACCCAGACACACTCCAGCAACCTCCAGCAAGACTTTGTCAGCCAATCGGGGAATACAGTGCATATTTTTCCCTAGCAACCAGAGGTGGCCAGCAGGCTTCAGATGGTACAGTGCTTTTGATTCCTGGGGAAAGGACCCCAAACCCTAAAGCAGTTCTAATTCAGAACAGGAATCTTTTGCAGTGCTCGATTAAAATGGCCTTCTAGTTTTTGGAAATATTACTGTATTGCACCATATTCAATAAGCTTTGAAGAAACCGAGAAACTGTCTGCTCAACTAGTCAAAGAAAACAAAATCTTAACGAAACAGACAGAAATGTCAGATTAGTCAGAGCCAATAGGTCGACTAGAATCTTCAGGAAACAAGCAGAGACATCATACTTCATCTCTTCTACATCCTGTTTCCCTTTGCACCCAGTTGTAATTACACATAAGAGAAGTGGACAGAAAAAGGTTTATTTGCAAAGTTTCGTGAGAGTCACATCATGGCTTAAATGTGCGAACGGGACCACAGACTGCCTCAACCAGTTGCTTCTGTGTGCAGCGGGAGTCCGTGTGCACGCTAGCCGAGCACTACCAAAGAAAAACCACAGTGATAAAACACACACCAGGCTACATTCAAAACAACTGCGCACTGCAATCGCTAGACATCAGCAGGCTACTTTAAGGTTAAACATCCTTCACGGGAAAACGAAATCACTGAAGCATCACGATGCTGCAGCATACACCAAAGACCAACTTGTAACAAGTTTTTTCTGGCCTCTTTTAAAACTCGTACCTTTCTGAGCGTGCTGTATATCTGTCAGTCTGCAGGATGTGCACCAGTCCAGCTCCTCCCAGTCTTTTCCTCCCCCACCAACGTCCCCATCAGACTGTCCAACCAGACGACCGGCGAGCCTTTTCATCTCCATGAATCTTTCATGCTGCCTAAAACACCACTAACACTCGCTGGAATAAATCCCGTCGACAGACTCCTTCCCCTCCTCCTGCTGGGGAAACAGGTTCATCTCCTCATCGGGGACCTCTCACCACTTTCTCCGTCTACCTCGCTCCCTCCCTCTCCCTCTCCCTGACAGCCTGACCTACTGTGTGCTTCCTCCTCTGTCTTCTGTCTCTTTCATCCTTTATTTGATCTCCTGAGTATTATTCCCTTTTTTCTACTTCTCCATCTGACCTCAATATGAGCCAGATAGTCTCCACGCCCATCCACACCACACACAATGGACCAAACGCTGGGACGCACATACTCTTGTTTTTCTCTTTAACACAAACCAGAATAAAAACCAATCAAAACACCCCGTTTTAAATCACTGAGACAACGTTCAGCTTGTCAGATGGCTTATATGTAATTAAGCATGCTGTTATATCATATCAACTAAATGTTTTGTAGTTGGTCATTAAGGAAGTGGATGAGCAGGTGTTACGTCACCTTATTTGTGCATGTAAACCAATGTGACACCAAACATGACCTCAAAAGCCTGGACTGCAACTGAGGAAGTTGACACTTGTGAAATCAGGTGTCAGCTGAAATAAGTCAGCCTGGACCACACACTCACACCCACACCCACACCCACACCCTCACCCACGACCTTTAAGTGCTCTTATCAGTGGCTGTCAGTTCCTGAATGTGTCATGAAAGGACCGAGTGTGAGTGAGTCTGGAAGTTGGTTTTTTTCCTCCTCTCTGGGTCTAAATAATAATAATAATAATGGATCGGATTTATATAGCGCTTTTCAAGGCACCCAAAGCGCTTTACAATACCACTATTCAATCACTCTCACATTCACACACTGGTGGAGGCAGCTGCAGTTGTAGCCACAGCTGCCCTGGGGCAGACTGACAGAAGCGAGGCTGCCATATTGCGCCATCGGCCCCTCTGGCCAACACCAGTAGGCAAGTAGGGTAAAGTGTCTTGCCCAAGGACACAACGACCAGGACAGAGAGCCCAGGGATCGAACCGGCGACCTTCCGGTTACAGATGCGATTCCCAACCCCCTGAGCCACGGTCGCCCAAATAACAGGCATCATAACTGTAACCAGATCCTCCACTTGCATGCTGAACTGTAACACATACAGATGAAGTCACATGTTGCTTCTTTAATCCCAAATTTTACTTTTATCTTCACATGCTTCACATGCAAGGGGATTTCCTCCACATTTCCTCTTTTCTCACATAAAATACAATTTCACATACGTCAGTGTGTGTAGAAGTGATCCCCGTGAAGCAAAAGCTCAGTTTCAGATACGTTTTTCTGCTCTCGCTCTGTATGACGTCAACAAGAGGGGAAATCCACAACAAGGTGATCTAAGTAACACAGCTCAAGCTGTGAGCACAAAATCCCCACCCACGGATGTTCTGCCTCATTAAATTGTAACCTGGATGTAATAAGGTGTTTCTGAGGTTGGGGGCGTTACAACTAGTTGGGTCTGGGTGGAGCTGCTGCTACTACTGAAACGCTGCAGCTGGTGAGATTATGACCACTCCTGACACGTTCGCACTCAAAGCACAAAACTGTAAACATGAAAAAACTGGCTGAACACGCAAACACAAACAAGTCCGATTATTCTATTACGCTTGTACGCGTTACTGATGGTTAAGACACAATAAAACTCGGCTTTTTGGCCATGTTTTCTTACTAGATCCATCCCCACTGCTGATTTCTTTCACATGTTGTCAATAACTTTGGAACTCGAGGTTTACATTCAGTAGATGTAAACATTAATTAAGGAATCAGTCACAATTAGATTTGGAAAGGTCCACAGTTGCAATTTTTTTTTTTTGGAGGGGGGGGGGCAAAAGTAATGAATCAATCCCAGAAGGCTACTGATGAAGCTTTCATCCTTATTAATACTGAATACAAACAATCAACCGTGTCAACTGCACGACTCCATGTTTGCTGTAATTTCTCTCAATCTAATCTTCAAATTTCTTATTTTACTTTCAAGTTAATGTTCTCTCTATCAAACACTGATATAGCTTATAAAAGCCATAGTTAGCACAAAGAAGCAACTTTTAACTCCTTCTGATCCTTAAAATGACATATGTTATGATATTAATGTTATGATTTATTGGATTTACCTTCGGAGTAAGGCAGGATCCAGCGTGCTGCTAAAGGTGTTCCAGTCAGCGCGTCGTCTCTCTGACTGACCTCCAGACTGTCTGAAGGGCTGCCGTCTCTGCTGGGTGTCTGACTTGAAGTCCTCAGACACAGACTGTGTCACACGAAAAACGCTCCCTGGAAACACGCTCGCTGTCTCCATAAGTCAGGTGAATAAATTAGAGCTGCTGTATTATTTAACCGTGGCACAGTTGAACGGCCGGTCTCCCTGCTGATCCAAATCTGTCACTTCACCTCACACTCCGCTCAGGGTGACAGGGCCCTTCTGGCCAGACACACACACATGCAAACACACAAACACACACCCAGGTTGGCATGTGCAAACATACACTTGGTGCAAGTAATGTCTCCAAGCAGAAATGTGCATCTCGCTGCACAAAAATACACAAAAATGCAGTCTATGCAATCTTTATTGGCACACACACACTCACTCTACTGTATACAGTACTGTAAAATGCCCATATATTATGCATGCAGAGAGACATGTACAGTCTCTGTGCTTTCTAGGACACCATTTGTTAAAGATCCATTACCACTTTATCTGACCTGAGCTCACCGTTTCTCCTTTAACATTTGTTATTTTTCACTTATTTATTTTCTTATTTATTAAGGAAATTACAAAATAGCAAAATTAACAGCAGACTTACAGCATAAAGTGAATGTACACCTCTTTATCTGTACATAGAGAATAACTAATAAAACTCCTATGAGCTGAAAGCATAACAGCCAGCAGACCACTGAAATCAAGGCCAACACTTTCTGTTCTCTGCGAGAGTAACTGTTTACAGTTTGACTATGAATTCTGATGATTTTTCAAAATAAAAGGCTAAAGCAAGATAAACCTGAAGTCCTTAAAACTGCATCATAAGCACTGCAAACAGCCTTTGTGTTGGTAGCAGACTTTAATCTTCATTAACACAGTGAAAAACAAAAAGTGAGATAAGAGGCAGCTGGAAAACTCTGCATTTGATAAATGATGACAGAAAGACACTACGGAAGTAAACAAGAGGTCTTCACAGGTGTGGAAGAGGATGAGCAAAGAAGAAGAAAGAAGCAATCCTGTCCATGCATCTGTCGCCTTTCCAATTATCCAATGGAGTCTGCCATAGGGAAAGAGGCGGGGTAACCCTGTACAGGTCGCCAGTCTGTAACAGGGCCAACACAGAAACACAAAACACCACTAACACTGACATTCACATCTTAGAATCACTAACCAACCTAACCCCACTAACTGCATGTCTTTAAACTGTGGAAACTCCGCCCAGATGCTGGATCCAAACCCGGGACCTAACCACTGAACTATGGTGCTGCTGAAACAAGTTATAAGAGGCAAAAAGACACCTTATGCGTTTGTTTGCGTCACAGTCAGCCTCTGATGGCAGCATTTGATGGTCTGGGAATAAGAATGCGTTTGACTTTCACGTGTTTGGAGACGATCGTGCCCGGATCCATTTATAGCCATTATATCAATGAGGAAGAGACTGAGACGGAGCGGCTCAAGTCCAACTTGGATCTTGTCTGGTTTTCTCAGAAGCCAGTAGACCCATGAAGACCTTTAATGTAAACTGCTGCAGAAAAGAGAACCTCCCCTCAGGTCACTCAAGGATAAAGCTCACCAGTGAATCTCGGCTGCTCTCAAAAGAAGTTTCTTTGGCGTTTCCTGTGTTTAGGTTGGCCGGCGGACCACTTTTTCCTTTCGCTTGCTCTGTTCTTCCCTTTCATTTCCTTTGGCATTCCCTCCTCTCCTATTTATGTCTCTTTTAAATCTACATCTGAGTTCCCTCCCTTTCATTCTTACCTTTCTCACTTTTTCATAATCCTTCTCCCTCCCGTTGCACTCCTTATATTCCTCTCTCCAGCTCTTTTCCCCCCTCTTATCCAACCCGCCACCCCATCCCCATTTATATCCACTCTCTCGGTGTGTATCGTGGCCATTTATGGGCAGTGTGCTCAGAGCTAAATCTCCCTCAGGCAGCCTCAAACACAAAGTCAACATTTCCTCAGGATTGAGGAAGGTGGAATAGAGTCCTGCTGGCTTTGTCGCTATAAAGAGCCTCAAATCTTATCCGTCCAGCAGCCATGTTCCATCAAAATGTCTTTGGATAAGGACAAAGAGAAATGACATCAGGCACAACACTGAAGGAGCACACCGGTTTCCACTCAGTGTTCTTGGTTTAAGAGTCAAGTAAAACTAAAAGATCAAAAGCTACAGCGACAGGTGTGAGAGTTTTTGAATCACTCGGACCACAATGACCTGAAGAACATCAGAGTGGGATTTAAACTCCGTCATTCCAAAAGGAATCTGTGGTTTGAATCATGCAAGCATGCAGGCATTGGCCATGCACCTATGATACCCCGGGCCGCTCTCATTCCTGGGGCGTCAAATAAAGTCGCCGCTGGCATGCGTCACCTACGTCCGCGGTGCCCTTTGGCAGTGGGGCACATTTTAAAACCAGACCACAGCGTTTTTCTCAGCCTACCAGGTAGTTTTAAGTGCCTAAACCAAACAAATCCTAGAGTGAGGAAAAAAACTAAACCAAGTGCAAAACATAAAAGTAGAAACGAACCATGTTTTGCTTGTGGATAAACCAGCCAGTGTTGCGCTATGTGACAGCCTCTTTGGAGACCGCTATGATTAATAGAAGAAACATGAATATTAATGATCGTTTTTCACGTGTGGTTCAAGATATCCCGCCGACACACATCTACACATAAACCACCACGGTCTCCCAAAGAGGGCGTAACAAATCATTTCCATTGTATGAGGCGACAGTTAGGAGGCATATGTTGTTGGGAGCATGCAATAAATAATGCAGAGGTTTTGCTACAAGCATATGTTTCCAATGTGCATGTAAAATGAGTGCCTTGGGGATATTTCTGGTATGTATCCCAACATGTATGCTACCTGTGTGCAGATTAGCCTTCAGAGAACTGTAACTGGAGACGCAGCCTTTTATTACTGACTCATGGATGTGAAGAAATCTGTCCAGATAAAGTTTTAACACCAAAAAAAAAAAAAAGGGAATTCCACAAAACATATTTTATTTGTGGGTTATTAAATGGTAATTTTTGTCTTTAATTATATTGTGAAGCACCAGTTGGACAAGCGTGTTTTGATTCGCCTCATTGAAGTAGTTATTCTTTTTGTCATGCAGAGCTGATAAAGACTGACAGTGTTATAGCAGGCTGGTTCATCTCAAAGAGATGTGTGAGTAGCAGAGCCAGTCAATGCGATGAATCCCCCCAAATGTCATTTTTAGCCATGCACTTTGCCTGTCCTCAGCACTAACCCCAAGTATCAGCATGATGTGCCTGTTAGTTTCCACACAAACATAACCTGATTAAACCCAGTTGCTTTAATTTTAAGTTAGCTCGATTTAAAGGAAAACATTTTCAGAACTGAATGTGTATACAGCAACACTATGGTAATCAGTGTCTGGAGACCACATCACCATGGTGTAGTGATCTTGTAATCCCACTACTTGAGGCAGGTGTAACTGATTACTTTGCCAAATAAGATGACACAGTTTCTGTCATGAAACGTAACCATCGTGGCTCAAGAGTTGGCAGTTCGCCTTGTAATCGGAAGGTTGCCGGTTCGAGCCCCGGCTTGGACAGTCTCGGTCGTTGTGTCCTTGGGCAAGACACTTCACCCGTTGCCTACTGGTGGTGTTCAGAGGGCCCGGTGGCGCCAGTGTCCGGCAGCCTCGCCTCTGTCAGTGCACCCCAGAGTGGCTGTGGCTACAATGTAGCTGCCATCACCAGTGTGTGAATGACTGAAAGCGCTTTGGGGTCCATAGGGACTAAGTAAAGTGCTATACAAATACAGGCCATTTACCATTTAACCAGTGCAGAATAAGCATCAGTGGCACAGTTTTTACTTCTATGACAATTCTTTGTATAACTGGCAGAGCACATACTCAAGCACGTCATTCATGGTGACTGAATGACAGTGAATCACACACTTTAGACATTTGAGCGTTTTCTTTATTTTCCTTTATTTTTATAAAGTTTTCTATGGCAATTTCAAAACAGATTTATATTTTTTGTTGTTTAACAGACTATTTTTTATAAGTTATTTTTATGTGATAAACTATTACAACAATAACTGAGCACGACATAATACAACCCTAATTTTATAACCACCTGAAATTTCAGTTGTCACCACCAACAAAACTCTGCCTACGTCTTTATCTCTCCACCACAGCTGAAGTGCATTTAGCTGGAAATTGAAAATTCAACCCTAATTTTGGATTTACGACCCGTTCTTCATGTGCAGACAGAGTCTGACTATTCCATATGGAACTATAGATGCTCATATTTCCATTTTTGAAGAATTTAATGGATTTTTTTTTCAGAAACCTGCCACTAAATTTATCTCTCCGCCACTGTTTGGTGCCAGACAGGTATCTGCTTTTGATTCAAAAACTGGTGCCGCCTCCTTCTGGTGCACAGGAGGCTGAAAGGCTTCATGGGTTCTTCTCTTTTATATTAAACATACTCATTTCCTCTTCTTTGAATATAAAAATTGACCTTTGCAGTCTTGCTTTCTTCCCGTCCGACTCTTTGCCCTATTTTTATGCTTCTCTTACATCTGGCGTTCCTCCTGAGAGGGAATTAAAACTTATTTCATGATTACTTGCAGCAGACTTCTACTTCGTCCTCCTTCCTCTGTCCTCCTCCACGGCTATACTAATTCCATCAATGCATCTCAAAGGGAAGCTGAACACACAAGGACCAGTTGTAATTAAGTCTAGTGTCTCGGGGCTCCGTTCACCTGCTGCTTCCCTAAGCACTGCTGACACCCACCGAGGCTGACCAATACTTCATTATGGCTTAAGTGAAAAAGAATCAATAGCAGCTAGCAGAGCAGTCAAGTCTGTATGGCCTCCGCTCGACTTCCCTGTCAGGCATCAATCACAGACAGAGAAAGAAAGGCAGACGACCCAGAGGAAAAAAGCTGAACAGCAGAGAGCTTCAGCGAGAAGACTCAGCCTGTGCTGCAGACTGCTAATAGGAGCAATGTGCAGCTGGCAAGTTTTGTGATGACAATAACAAAAGCAGAGCTTCTTTGCAAGATGAAAGGGAAAAAAAGTGATATTGAGCACTTAACCTGTCTGGAGTAGTGATAACATCATAAATCTCTATCAAAATGTCAGTGAGGCAGAGGTAGGAGAGAGAAAAATAATATCAAAACAACAGGACCACTGCCAGCGGCGGCAAAAGGACTTCAATTATGTACATAGAACCTAAACTCTGTATGCAAAAGTGTAGAAGGTCAACAAATCCACCCAGCTGACGTAGATATTTGTCTTCCATTTTCAGGGAAAAGTTCATCTCTTGCATTTGAAGCTGCTGAAAGACTGACATCACTGAGTCAACAAACAATAGGTGACTCTTCAAGGTGTAGAAATGCAAACAGAAGCCAAGCACCTGCTTCCCTATTGTACTGAGAGCACCCAGCTGTTTATAGCTTCAATAATCCCGGCTCCACAGATCTGTGAACTTTGAATTTCCTCACGAGCAAACTGGGTCACTGAAGCAGTCTGTTGTAATGCTGTATGTAAAACCAGATGTAGCAGGAGGATTTGAGTCCGTGGGAGCAGGTGAGGAGTTATTTTAACACGTGCAAAGTAAGTCAGACGGATCTTGACAAAGAGCCGTCTTCACGCAGTACAAAGGTGGTGAAAATGCAATGTGATAGAGACCTAAATGTGCTCTTTGTCTATGGCAAAAAGAATCAGCCATAGTAATATAAAGTCATCCGACAATATTAGGATTCAGATTTTTCCTATAACTAATTCGCCTATACCCAAATAAACAACATCAGCCTGAGCAAGAACACTTCTAGTCAGAAAACAAGGTCCTTCACTAGACCTCCATTAACTATACAGAAACCTGACCCCTCCCTGCCCATTGTGAGTAAGATAATAACTCTGTTCACTGATGATGCCGTCCTTTTACGCGGTGCTTTTCTCTATCAAAACACTGTGGTCATGAATGGGCTGCAGGACAAAGCAGAGCACAGTGAGCGATTTTGTTTCCCAATGAAAGTTTATCACATCCTTCCTGTTCTCAGTAAATGAAGGAGGGGGTCGGGGTACAGTTCCCGTGTAAAAGGACCGGTCAGTCTACCCTCCACAGAGGGGAAAGTAGCTCATCGCCAGAGGATCAGGTAAAGAAAAAGAAAAAAATCAATGTAGCATATTATTGTGGGATTTGTGAAGTCTCTAGATGCAAGAACTGCTTGAAAACTCTAAGTTGATGAAGCAAGAACTGGACTTTGCAACCAGTCCACCAAGTTAGGAGTTTGAGATTAGGCAAACTGGTTCCTAAAGTAACTGGAAGCTCTAATGTGGTCTGCAAAGAAAAGATGTGAACAAAAGCTGATTGAGCAGGCTGTCCACGAGCAGACAAGCTCACGAGACTAAATATAAGCCTGGAAAATAAATTTTTATAGCCCAAATCCAACAATTTGTCAAATTTAACAACTTTACTGTACAGCAAAAGAAAAATGACCATTCATTGCTAGGACCCTCATGGTTATGTCCTTGCTTTGGTTGCCAGCAGATTCCAGTGGTTCACCTGCTGCTTGCAGGTAGACTTATGTGACAACACCGTCCAGCTACTCACACAAACCAAAAACAGATACCGTGAGTTTGCTGTCATAGAAAACGTTGCTGCAGCCAACAAATTTCAAACTGTGCAGTTTTTCCACATATCCACACGTCAACATAACGTTCCCGCCAGGACAACAAATATTCCAAAACACCAAATACAACAGCCAAAGTGACAAAGGTTATGCTTCCGTTCAAATGGTTTTGAATAAAAAAATAAATGTTTGAAAAAAAAAAAAGATAAAGATGAAAGAAGGAATTGCATTAATTTAAATAGTTTCTTAATAAAAATTAATCATCTTGTTAGACTTCCATGAAATCTTTAAATGTAGGAATCAAATAAATAATGGATGAGTGACTTATACATGTGCAGTACAAGTATATTAGCATATGACAAAAATACCAGTCTTATTCTATGCTACACCCCAGAGAAAGTAAGTCAGTGAGTTCACATTTAACTGCACTCATCTTCAGTACTTCATTAATATTTCCAACAGATTCTGGGAAAATCCTTCCAAAAAACACTCAACATTCCCCAGGTATGAATGAATCACACGGCTCAGAGTACAGCTGAAACAAAAAAAACTTTTCAGTGGACAGGTGCTGAAGAAATCACCCAGTTCCAAAAGTCCTTGAAATATCCGCAAAGCACGAAAGACTCCTTATTTTCAAGCCAGCGAGCCTCCGATCTTATTCAGCTGTGATGCTAAGTAACACAATCTAACCTCTTCACTTTCAGAAGTAATTACCTGAGCAGACTCTGAGGCCTCTGAGGTTTTTATGTGAACGAGGCTCCGCCACACTTAAACCAAGCTAATCCAGATTAATGCCCGGTCGGGGCTTTTCCTTCATGTTGGCCTGATGGAAATCCTTTTATTACAACAGCTTTGTCCAGCCATTAAATTGCAATAAATAATTTGTCTCAAAACGTTTTAAAAATTACATATTTTAGCCTCCAGGTGACTTTTAGATTACTTTATGCAGTTTATTTTTAGGCCAGTGCTTTATTGGTTATTTGCAATCTGTCTTGAATTAAATTTCTAACTTCAAAGTTTTAAAAAAAAAGTGCAATTCCTCATTTTTAGTTGGTAAAATGGCTACTATTTTAAATAACCCTTTCACTGTTGTAATCTTTATTGTAACCATTAAAATTAGCCCGAGTGGGATTAAGCAACAGAGACATAAATACAATGTTTGAGTTTTAAACCAAAGCTAATTAGTTACTGCTTTCTCTGCAACCTGCTTTGCAACCCATCTCCAACCAAGCTCCTCCGTGTGTTGTGTCTGACTTCTCATTATGCTGTCATTGGATTAGCCACAGATGGATGGACTGGGAAGTCCCAGTTCAGAGCCATGCCACCAAATATGATTAAGCTTACCAGTTTCAATACTTTGTTGCAGAGCAGACTTTCAATATTAAAGACAATTTTATGGGCAGACTTTTTATGCTGGACATTTGAAACAAAGCTACATGCATGCAGGGTGGTAGCAGCAGCAGTTAAAACAGCTCTGTGCTGTTACACAACAAGCACGAGAGACTCTCAAGAGAGGCTATACACCAGCTGAGCACAGTCCAAAAATGGCCATTCTGCGACAGAAAAAAGAAACATTCCTTAAATACTAAAGTGCACAATCTACTTCAGTCCAAAGATAGCCCTGCAGCGCTGCCTCCGAATCCACTCGGGTTTCACTGAGCAGGAAAGAAATTGAGAGCCGTTCCACAATGCGAGGATTATGTGATTATTTAGAAATACATCTAAATCAAATAAACGTACATAGACTCGTGTCGGTGACACTGTTGACACGGTGATTTGTCCCTGTGGAGGTTTATGGCCATTAACCATCCCTTCAAGCAGTAACACATCAATCACAGCAGTGACTGAGGCAGCATTAATTTAAAAATGAGAATTTGAAATAAATTATCAGAGCTCTGGTTAACAGTATAACCCAAGTAGGGCCCTCTGAGGCCACTAGAGAGGGAATTAGTGCTCAGTTAATTATGATACACTGATATGCATGTTTCCTGGGGGTTGAGAAAAATCAACAAAGTGCACAAGGACTGCTATGAAATATTCCTCTAAGCGTTACACGTTTATCATTAAGGTCCAACAATTCTCTGGAGTCAGCAACAAATGTAGCTTTTAACTACAAACATCCTGAGACGTTTAGATTCTGGTAATTTGGGTTTTTTTAAAATCAGGCAACAGAAACGTTTGCAGATCCTTTTCTAAATCGATTTATGATTTGGGGAATTTCAATGCAAGCATACGATTATGACAGCCCTGACATATGAATCATCAACTCACTGTGAACACTTTCCATTAAAACTATATTCTGCTGGATAAATACTGTGTGGATTACTGAGGGGAATCGGTAATCTGACCTCTGGAAAAAGAAGCTGATTGGTTTTTAATTTAGCCTTGAAGGCCACAAAAGAAATTCCATTCATACTCATTATAGTGGAGCACAGGTAATTTGAGTCGACTGACCCTGTAACCAATGGATTCAGATATTAGATTTCCAAAGCTTGCAGTTGAATAATAGTTTGGGTAGCTTTCTTGAGCAATTACTTTATGGGAACTTCATGGATAAAATATATACTTTAACACATACTTTGGTGCTTTTTGTCCTTTTATATAATGAAATTTGAGTTTATTTAGGCAGCGTACACAAGGAAAAAACCTTAGACAGACAAAGTGAGCAACATTTAGAGCCTCATTATAATACAGCGCTCTGCTGTGAAACCTTAGATGCTGATTTTGATGCTTTAACGCGGATGTAAACCGTGCATGTGTTGTAAAATCAGCACCAGATCAACAAGGGAGCTGCCAAAAGTACCTTCTTCTTCTTAAAGCTTTAAAAGAAGGGTCAGAATTCACATCTACAGGACAATAAAAGTGGATCACAAACTACCCTGAAATATCAATTTTCTTTGGATGAAATGATGGCTATTGATAATAGCCTAGCTCCCACTCTCTACCAACTCAGCAAGCCTATCCACAGAGGGCAACCCCACACGACCCAAAGGATCTGCTGCAAACATCCTGCGTTCACGCCCTGACAGGCCAGAGTGCCACGAGGGGGACCATCACAATAATAAGGCAAGTGGTTTTAATGTTGTTGAGTTTGTGGGCCTCTCATCCCTCAGGCTCTAAAGAAACTCAGCGTATGTGCCAAACGCACATACATCCACGAAAACACAAATACAGTCATAACACCACAACAGACAACTGGTCCTGTCTGCAGTGCACATATGGTCAGGTGCAGAAAGAGAAGCATGTCAGCAGAAGGCATGAACCGAGTGTCATCTAAAACAATCGATCCCATTTTGAAGTTAATCCTACTTAAACTGGTCAACTGAACTGATGCCAAGAAGAGGAACCTGAAACCGACTCACAGCCACTAAGAGGAAAAGACAAAGCTGATCAAACTCCTGAGCACAGGGCTTATTTCACATTCAAGGTCAGCACTGGTGTCATGGAGTTTGATGTTTGTATGTAACACTGTGGTATGTTAACATCAGACTTGAAGAATTATAATACATCTGGGTGTTAAGACATGAATCCTCAGTCATGTTTTGGACTTTTGTTATATTAGGATGCATCTAACTTATATTTGCAATCTTACTACAGAATTTCCCACAGGAGATTTTATGTGCACTACATGCCTACCAAGCCTCCTACAAGGCAGACTGAAGCACCTAGTAGCAATAATACTAATAACACTAATACTGATAACAGCTCTTTAGTGGACTGCTTACCACCAAATCGGGTTCATTGTAAATAAGTAAAGCCTGGTTTCAATCATGAGCTTTCTCCTGTTTGAATAAGCTTCTTTTACTCTTTTAAATGGTAAACAAACAAATTGGAGTTCTTCCACATTCAGTATGTTAAACTAATTTCTGGTTCTTTCTTTTAAATTAGTCAATGTGTTGTTTCTGCCCTGAAACCCATTGTATATTACTGAGGTCTTGGCTGTGAGATGTGCTGCGCCCCAAGGCTGCTGGGAGAACAGAGAGCCAGCTCTGATAACTCGCTGAGTCACATGTTTTATGCTCTGCCAGCATCCAGAGTATAGCCAGAACCCTGCAGCTACACACTGGGTCGGTCCCAAGAACAGTCAGGAGTCCTGTCCCACGGATCCACTGAGTGTGTGCGTTTGATCCTCGAGTGTGCGTTTGCTCTTTTGGAAGTCACAGCTTGTCGTAGCAGCTGAAGAGCTGCACTGACTCACTTGGCTTGCCCCGCTGATTAGTGGACATGTGTGGCATCAGCAAGCCAGTAAAGCGGTCGAGCGGTCAGCAAGACTGTCAGAGCAAAGTGAAGCAGGCGGAGACATCAGTTAGATACGAACGACACTGAAGCCCTAAAGTTCCTGACATGCACTTATTAAACTAAAATATATGAGCTAAAAGCATTCAACAAATAAACAACGTCATCTCTGAGGTTTTTACTCTGTAATTTTCTGGGTAAGTGTAAAAAAATTAAATTTGGAATTCACATCCAAGTTTCACTTTATCACTATCCATGTGTTTCGTTTTGTTTTGAGGGTTTTTAATTCATGAACAGCACTTCCTTGTAAAAATCTTGCTCTCTTGGTAGAGCTGGGCGATAGAACGATAACGATATGTATCGCGATATAACTTTTACTCGATAGAGAAATTAAGCTATCGCGATAGACCTCGCCGCTCTTGTCCTCCAAAAAAAAGAAAAAAGAAAAAAAAAAAGGTCAGCCAATCCAAATTAAGTAGCGCAGAGCCGAACCAATCACAGCCGCAGCGTCACGTCGCGTGACTTGTTACGTATAGCACAAGTGCCAAGCCGCAAGTGTGTTTGTTTGGGAAGCAGCCAGCGGGTAATGGAGGAAATGAGTGTGCCGACTAGAAAAATCAACCGAGCGTGACCGAAGAGAAAACAGATGATGGTTCCAATGCCGGAGAGATTGTCAAACGGAAGAGCCATAGAAGTTCCGTAGTGTGAAGGTATTTCGGCTATTTCAAGTCTGACAAAAAACAGAGTAGCGTGCACTGTAAATTGTGCCGAAAGCAAGTCTGGAAATACAATAAACTGGTGCATGCGTCACACTGTGCGCCACGTTATTGTTTCGGTGAAATGAATTTCTACAATACTGTTACTGTTAATTCTACTCTCTGCAGTGTTTAAATGCTTACATACACACACAGTTACTGTCCCTCCACACATACGACTCGGTTCTGCTTCTATGCCCCAGCTTTGTTTACTTTTTCCCACCGAGGCTTCTAGACTTCTGATTGGCCAACATTTCTGCACGGTTAGGAATCTAGCGCCACCTGCTGCTTTGGCATGTTCATAGCAGCGTTTTCCTTCATTTCTGCCTTTATGTGTGGACGGGATTATTTTTTAAAACGAAAACGGAAAATCTCAGTTTTCAAAAATACCCGTGTACGTGTGGACGTAGCCTCAGTCTCTGACTGGAAGCGCTAATTCGTCATTCGGCTTTTGTCAGACTAAAGTAACTGTTAAAACTGTTTGAAAAGCTCAGCTATACAACAAGGAGAGATTGAGAATTTCCTTTTAGTTCTCAGTTTATTTGATATTGACAAAAGTTAGTCAGTTTTGTCTGTTCTTCTGTAAAACAAACTAAGATTTATTTTTAGAATTAATATTTTGTTTCTAAGTGGAATTGACAATTTAGTCTGTTTCGTTTGTTCTATTTTGAAACTTAAACGCTTTAGCGGCTGCCTTTTGTGTAGTTTGCAATATTTGCCTTTATCTGAAAAAGTCTCATGTTCCTTAAGTACATCTACCCTGTTGAACTTATTATGGGAAATAAATATTTAAATAAAAACAAGCTGCTGATTATTTCACATTTTACTTGTGAGCAACGGCACATTTAAATCTTACAAATATAGTTATTTGGCTTATATCGTGATAGATATCGTTATCGCCTGAAATGAAAAAAACATATCGTGATATGAAAAAATCTCATATCGCCCAGCTCTATCTTTGCAACTTCTCATTTGACTGAGTTACTGTTGCCTATGCACAAAGGAATAATGTTTCCATGGATCGATTTTTAACCCTTTAAAGCCGATCGGAGCGGGCACGCTCCATTTTGCGTAACTATTTTTAAATCCCGGTAGCTCTGCAACCACGTAAGCTAGCGCAATAATTTTTTTTGCATATGAAACCGGAGGAGTTGTACTTACATCTGATGCCATCAGCTTGTCCTAGGTCACAGTTTCCTTCCACATATAGCTTTGCAAAAACTGCATAAAAAAGCACTTGCAGCAACAAAAACATAATATTCCAGAAACACGCTTTGCCGATCCGATCAGCTGTTTGTAACACTTCCTACGTCCATCAGCGAACTATCACATGTCCGCCATGACCTGCCCGAAACCGGAAGTGACGTCATTTTGCGGAAATGTAGTTTTTTACCATCAGGGCCTTATGAGCCTATACTGGTGTTTTTAAAAGTTATGTTTGACTTTATGACTTTCTGTGTCGTTTCTGGGATGCTTAGGACTCATATTGCACTGCTGGAAATAGTTTATTTTGATGCATATGCTGTTTTTTTGCAAATTTGCATTATAATATTTATTTTCGTTTTTCCTGCAGTATACAAAAATAAAACTATGAAGACACTCAAAATAAATTTCCTGTGGTGGGAAACTATTTTGTGCAACTTTTTTGTATTTACAGTTTTGAGGGATAAGCCTCTTAAATTTCTCTAACTAGAAATATATGTTAAAAAAACAAAAACGATTTTCAATTTTTTTGTAGTTTATTGCACTTTTTTGCAATTTATGTAATTACTATGCACTTAATGCATACATATTATTAAAATTTGGGCTATAATGGTTGTATTGATGTATATCAACTTGAAATGCTCCCAAAAATGGCACACAGCATGTAAAAATATAATATAAGCTCTGGAGGACTTGGTTCTAGGTCTTAAAGGTTTAAGTAAATTGGATGTAGACTTCACTGTATTGAAACAGATACAAGAACTCAAAAAGGGCTTAAAAGCAGCATTTCGACTGATTTCTGTCTGTAGTTGGTGACTTTTTCAAGGTGAACATACAATTTCAGGCCATGACTGTTGCTGAGAAGTTGCAATTTTGGAGTCAGAGTTGAAATATGTCAAGTCTATAGTCCATCAACACACGTCGTTGACAGTCTTCTCTCTGCTTTTACCCTCAAGTTCAAAAACCAGGAAATCAGTCTGTCAAATAAAACAGAAGTCGCTCTGAAAATTACAAACCAAGACGTTTTCACATTTCTGGGGTTTCTTAAGTAGGCGGCCACAGTTCAAGTTTATTCGCGCATCAACAACATTATATTACAGAACTGGGTGAGAAAATGTGACTAACTTATATTTCTTCAGGTATTTTCCCTCACTGAGTAAACCACTCACACACACACCGTGCGCTCTCTGTCCAAAGTGCTGAGTGTGTATGTGCTGATATCAGAGAGGAGGAACGCCGCCACCATGCAGGATTACTGTGTCACCCTCACACTTCTATTAATATCACAGCATTTATCCTGCGGGGGGGTGTGCGTGCATATGTATATGTGCATGTGTGTGTGTGACCAGAAACACAGAAGGAACCACCAAGCAGAACCCCATCACCTCCACCTTTGGTATAACTGGAAAGACACCATTAAGCAACCCATGCGTTAATAAACGCTGCTGGTGTGGCTCAGTCACACAAAAAAATGTGTCTTTTGGCGGCGAATCTTGACGTGCCGCGTTATGGCGTGAGTGAGATGTGTCTGTCACTCCCAACTCATCATTTCTGAGAATGAAAGGGTGTGAATCACACGCCTAACAATGCAGTTTTTAATGTCTAAACCTAACCAGGGAAAGCAAAAGTAAAACCAGAGGAGAAACAAACACAATCAGCAAGTTTACAGGAAGCAAAACACAAACGTCCCAAATGACACAAACCACAGTTTCCTGACTATAACCTGTGATTTATGCCTGCAGTTATTCTACCCGGCCAGTATTGCAGTGGCACCAGTTTTAAAGGACACCTTCTGCTTCAAAGATGCAGTGCAGGTGGCATGTGACAAAACGCTATTATATTACAGCCCAGGATAAAAACATGTTGCATCATGACCCCCCTGTGAGCTTCTGTGAGTTTCTCTACACAACACTTTTGTCACATATGAAGAATCTGCCTGAGGCGCGCGAGTCGAGGTGTGTGCGCGTGTGTGCACGTCGGTGAATGATTATGTAAAACTGAGCAGCTGAAAATGTGTGCGTCTCACTGTCGAGATACTTTTCCCTTGACTGACTTGTGTCCCCGACAAACAACTGCAATGTCACCACACACACACACACACACACACACACACACACACACACACACACACACACACACACACACAAAACCAGCTATGTGATCCAATTCACCTCTGTTCACATACTGCAAAGTCAGACAGTGAGAACTTGTGTTTGGAAGAACTGGTTCTGGAAAAGTGACAGAGCTGAGACAACTTTATGGGCACAAGAGGAGACAAGTGAGGGAGGATGTAAGATAGTAAGTTACAAAAAAAGAACAAAAAGCAAAGGGTATGGGATCAAAAGGAAAGATATGAAAGAATAAAGGGTAGATTAGAAATGGGTAAGGATGGGAGGAGATGAAGAAGAGAAGAAGGTTACAGAAAGGCTAAGGAAAGGCCAATAAACAAGACAATGGAAAAAGAAATCCTAAAGAAAAGAAACGTAGGGATAGAAAGAAGCAGGAGGTAAGAAACAGTAAAAATATCTGAAGGATGGATGGAAAGATAGGAAAGGAGAAGAGGTGAGAATGGGAATGCAGAGGAGTGCGTTACAGAAGCAGATGGGGATAAAAGAGGAAGATGGAGACAAAGAATGACAAAGGACGATGGACAGATGCATGCATCCTTATTTTTCTTTCTCCATAAAGTTTCGAAGCATCCACTCGTTTCAAATCCACAGTTTCTCTCCATCCCTCCTCCCCGTGGAGTTAACCGGGTCACTCTGCCACAACAAACTATCATTAAGGCTCGATAACAGCAACAGCCCACTTCTTGCTAAAATGTCAAATGTGATTATAATACTGCAATGCCTTCAACGTGGCATCCACAGTCTCACTCTCTGTGACACAAACACAAACACACTCTGACATTTCCACTGAGCTGGTGGAGAGCACGGAGTCTGCAAAAAGCCGTGAACGAGGGAAGGACCGGGCTGCGAGAGAGGGTTAATCACCAGCTCATTTATTAATAATGAAGATAATTAGGTAAGTGTGAGGACGAGTGCAGAAAAAAAAGGCAATTATTGAAATTGTGTGTGGCAGTGTGAAATCTGCTGAACGGTTGTGCGTGTTTTGCCTCTGACAAGCTGTTTTCACACGTGAACTTTGGGTAATGTCGGGAAAATAATGTCAGGATGTTGTCTGAAGTTGCCCTTTCTCACATCTGGAGACAGTCTGCCTCAGATGTGTTCATACTGCAGCAAATACGCTGCTTGGTTTCAGCAGCGGTGCAGTCATCAAAATCTAAAGATGGACGGATATTTGAAATCTATTTAACTGTATATCCGTGTTCTAATAACCTCCATCCAGCCAAACTGCTTCCCTTTCAACATAAAGTCCACGACACAATCATTTAAACTGAAGCCAGTGAAATCCCGTCAGTGTGCCCTGAAGCAAGGCAATTAACTCCTGTACATTCAAATCTTCCTCCAGTCTCACTATGACAAACAAATAAATAAATAAAGGTTTAAAACAGATTTATTTAGTGCAGCTCCAAAGGAAAATCCTACCCTCCGGTCATATTTTGGAGAACTAATTTACGTGTGTTGCATTGGGCAATTAGCCAGCGCTCTCACTCAGACAGACTGAAAATGAAAGCGGGTGTAGTGTACAGTGGATTTAACCTGTGACCCGCCTCTTGCTTTAGCTGTCCAGATTCCTTAAGCTCAAAGCAAACCCGCCATCTGAAACTGGCCTGCAGGATGAAACTGGACGTCTGGCTTCACCTGAGGAATGAACTCTGCTGACGGAGCTGACTCAGAGCCCAGGGATTTGCATAGAAAAGGCCTTAATGACACAGTCTGTCAAATGCCACTCGAGATTTTTTCACCCTGGAGCTACAGATACAGTTAAAGAGCGAGCGACACGTCAGTGTCAGATCACTATAGAAATGCTTCAAGTCACCTTGAAGTGCGGGTGACACCACGACTGCTTTTTCTGCTGTTGAAACGTCGTATCTAACAGACGACAGATGCGTGGAAGAGACGTGGATGAGTATGAATGTCGGCGCTTGTGGACACAGACCTTCAAAAACTAAACTCAGATCCAAACGGATGCTGGTTTGGGACCAACATCAGCCGTTATCACTGAAATATCACCGATATGATTCAACCATGTAACAAGAAGGTCTGATTTTTCATCCAACTCAATCTGAATAACTTCAGCATGAATTTGTTGCCGTGCATTCCCTCATACATACGTTTAGTCTCAGAGTCAAACACAGATTAGGAGTTCATGAAATTCTTTATGAAGGTCTTTCATGTCATCATGATGCTGCCTTTGAATGTTTACGCAGCTCAGAACTGATATGACACAACAGATGAACGCTGGCTGCTGACATCAGTCAGCCAATTTATTAACTGACATTAGCTGCTGATTGCAGGAACTGCGATACTGACTGGAGATGGACATTTCATCACTGCACTTCTAAAACAATAATAAAATATAGATAATAATACAATAAATGGTCACATGAACCACTTATTTGTGGCTTTGTGTTTTAAATTGTGTCACAATCGAGCCGAGGCCATCGGTGAGACGTGTGACAAAAAAAAAGGATCAAAATTGAACCCAAATGGAAAGAACGTGCTCCTTAAATACGACATAATCACAGACTCTCAGTATATTAGGTTAAACCCATCTAAAGTCACCAGGCCTCAGTCACAGGCCTAGAGCAACTTTCCTAAAATACAAGTTGTTTCAAACAAGAACATCTAGAAGAGACAAGATAAAGTCATCAAAGTCATCTTAAAGTTGATCTGAAGTAGGAAAAATAAACTATTTTACACTGAAAATGAAAATCATTGCTTCATTATCACCTGATTACCTTAAAAAACGAGTAAACCCGAGGTATTACTCGGCCAGAAAGTACAAATACATACAGTCTAATAAAGTAACTAAGCAAAAATATAAGCCTGACCAATGAGCTGACAGGACATGAGCCTGTTGTGTTGTTTTTGTCAAAAAAAAAAAAAAGTTTAAATGCAGTCATAAAGTGCCAGAGCGAGCAAGAAGCAGAGAAACATCAATTCTGCTAATGAGCCCTGTGAAGTCCAGCTGCTGCGATGGCCAATTTGCTTAAAACGAAAAGACAAATGGACTCAGCGAGAACATTTATGTAGAGCACGAAGATAAAACCGGCAATAATGTCCAGCAGCCGGGGATGTAATGAGGGCTGGACGCAGGGTTGCCGTGGGAAACGGTAAAGGCGGGTTATAAAGCTTTTATGTTTCTGCAGCGCTGAGACGCTAAGGTACAAACCTCTGCTCTGAATGCATTTTTAAGCATACAGCAGTTTGTTTTACTTCTCTGTAAACCAGCTGCACCGAACACATTCACACTATTCTTTACTGTGAGGTGCATCAAACTTAGAGAAGGTAAAAGACACAATAAAGCTGACAGCTAACAATTATTCCAAACAGCAAAAATATTCAGTCGGCCCGACACGCCGTTGACCCCACCAACGTCTAACCAGTGCTGAGATTCATCTAATTACCCAGATTTCCCGGGTCAACAATGCTGGCGACCTATCATCGGAGAGCAAAGCCCTCAACACCCCCCTTGACCCCACTTGACCCCATGAGAGGGATACAAGCTAATCCTCTTGAAAAGCGTGTGTGTGTGTTTTACCGCATAAATCCAGTTCTGGTCTCAGTTTCAGTATTTCTGCTGAACGTCACAACATTAATTGGCGTGTCTGAAAACTTGAAATTATACTAGACAAGACAAGCACACTGCACATGTGTCTATACCACACATTTTTCCGGTAGTGCTACTCCTTCCTTGAGATGTTTTTGTGCTGACTTGTGCAGCGCTGCAGATGGCAGCTACCCTCTCTTTAGTATTTTAAAACTAAAAGCCACTTGATTCGTGGTCCTCTTCCAGAAGTTATGACTTGATTGCCCAAATAAATAAATAACTACTGAATGTTTGTTGAGAGCAATTTCAATTAGAAACTATTTTCCTTCTGCCAAACTACATCCGCCAATCAAAAGAAGTTTTGCAGTTAGCAAACGTTACAGTTCAGCTGAGGGAATCCGTTCACTGTCTTGCTGTAATTAGCATGAAGGTAGCTAGGAAAGGAGTGAATAAACCGCACTATGATGGGGTGAAATGTCCTTTCAGGGTGAGAAACAACTCAAAGATTAGAAGAAAAAAAAAAGCTTGAATCCGAGACAGTGAGAGAAATCAAGCAGTCTGACCTGACGTCACATTTTTTTGTGGTACGCCAACTTCCAAACAAACTCCCAGCAGCTCAAAAGATGATTTATACTCGCTTATAGAATGTACAATTTTCTATGTCGAAAATCCAAAAAGCCATCATTTTTCTCATGGTGCTCTATAATCATCTACATCAGAGAGAAAACTATCAAAGAAGAGGAGAAAAATCAGAATTTCCACATGCCAGAGAGGCAGAAAGATGACTGCAGATGCAAGAAAGGTTGGCTTGTGAAGAAAGAGCGAGTCGTGCATTATCTCATCTCTTGTGAAAACTCTCATGCCAAGTAACATCTCTCCCCCAAATACTAAAGGCATTCTCATTTAAAGGCATTCTGGGAAACAGAAAAGCAACAGCCTAAATAAAACAAGATAAAAAGCCTCAGTAACACATTTTTCAGACGTTTCAAAGCAGCTTATTGTTGGCATCACACGCCATGGGAACTGCATTCATCCCTTACTATTACTTTACATTTGCATCCAGATGATTCAAAGCCTCCGCCCCTGCTCGCTAATGTGGGATGTATGCAAATCACTTCCAGCCAAAGGTTGCGTTATGCGAATCTGAGGAGCTGTTCAGAGAAAAGTCTGGACTGGTTTCAGAAACACACAAAAGCTTAAGACAAATGGCCCGAAAACCAGAGCTGTTCTGGTAAATACTGAGGACAAAGTCTGGAGACCGGCCAGCCTACGAGAGGAGAGGTGATTAGAAAACCGCCCCTAATTGTCAAATTGGATCAAGAACTAACAAACCATATTATGGAGGTTAAAGACCTCAACAGCTCCAGTTTAACTCTGTGAGAAGAGACGCTGTGTGTAAAGAACAATCCGGGTTTGTTTGCATTTATTTACTCAGCGTCAACCACAAACTAGTTTTTTAAACTGATTTTATTCAATCAGCCAAGACACGGCGACCACAGTCCCTCTGCTTTATTATATTAAAATATCAAAGTCAAAGCACACAGTGACTAAAGCAACTTATTCCTTTACGTTTCTCAGCATCAAACCACAGACTGAATATAAAAAACATACACCTGCATTCTCCCTAATGGCCAGTAGGGGGACTCGCTGAAAGAAACCCTCAAAAACCCTTTCCTGCACTTTCTCAGTTACAAAGTGACAGTTGTGATTATTCTTTAATAGAATATGATGCTCATTTTGTATATAATAGTTCTCATATGTGTTACTTAGTATTAGTAACGCATACATTTTTATTAGACGAGGTTTTACTCAGATTGTTTCGAATGAAATTTTCTGATTGACGTATCTGGTGAATTAAAATACAAACCAACAGCTTTAACCATCTCATTTTCACCATCATTAAGATTGAAGAAGAAAAAGAAGTGCGTTCAGCTGAAGGTCAAATAAAACCTCAAGGGCACCCATGGCCCCTCACCCTCTCAGGGATTTTGTGGGAGTTGGGGGGGGGGCCGTTGGCTCTGCTGTTGCCCCCCTGGTCTCCTGCTGAGCGGAACAGTCTTCACTTGTTTCCCTTGCTTTTAATGCACAGCACCAGCCTAGCACACTCACACATAAGATTTGTAACAGCTACATTTTCATAGAGCAGTAAAGGACTCACTATAGGTGTTGAGGGCCCTCCTCCAACTACTCTCCATTTTAATGCAGTGGAGAATGGGATGCAGTCCCACAGCAGCATGCGACCAAGCTGGCGACCAGCATGAGGAGGTGCCAGGTTGTGATGTTGTTGTGGATGTGTATGGTTCTTCCACATGATACCGAGATCCCTGTTTATTTGGATAAACTGTAAAGTTGTTTCTTCAGACTCCAATCATCCAGTCTAATAAACAACACCAAGCAAAAGTCAGGATCTGAATAAGCTGCTTGGGATTGGCAGAGAAGATTTGGCAAGTTTTGCAACCCACAAATGCATTTTCCTGATAAATGTGGAAGTTTTGCTCTTTTAGATTGAAGATTTGTAATTGAACTGAATTGCATCCTCGCTTCTGATGGACAAAATGAAACCAAGGCTTGCAGCTGAGCCTCGATCTGCAACAAGAGTGTCTCACGTTCAAGTCCCACAGCAACCATCCGCGTCCATCAACAGCCACCGAGCCTCTAACCAGCTCGCTCAAAGTTATTTTGGATGGCAGCATCAGATGGAAGCCTAAAATATAAATGAACTTCAACCTCACAACACTTCACGTCCAATCCAGCGTCGGGATCCGTGTCGTCTCCTCCTGAATACTTTATCTGAGTGAGTGTTTAAGGTAAAGCAACACTGCCAAGGACACATGTCCCCCATCAAGTCTGACATCAACAGCAGTTTAAAGTCTAACAACATGAATTATCTAAACCCAGCAGGGATGCTGTTACACGAGGGAAAGCTTGTTTTCTGCCTCTGACTTTGTTTGAAGTTGTTCTACAGGACTGCAATTATAGACTGAACTCAGAAGACAGGCAGACTCACCTGGAAGTGTCACATCCAGGGGAAGCAACCCAAATTAAACAAAGTCTCATTCACCTGCGCCAGCTGTGCATGATAGTTCAGCACGTCTACAGCGAGCTGGCAGCTCTTTGTGCACGCCAGGCTAAAACTCTGATGTAATGGAACTGCACCGTGCACGCATCAGGCTAGTCCATTATGGCACCCCAGGGGCCGGGTTATGGTGTCAGAAATGCATGACATGAAATAACACATGACCAGCAAAAACACACTGTGATAACACGTTAAATGACTCAAGATTTAGCACGACAACAGGCTGAACTAATGCCGTGTAAGAAAACAATAATCCTCTCCTTATGACTGTATCAATGTTTAGCTTTAGTTTCAAGTGTTTCGGTGATGCGATGATTCAGCTTTTTCATCCTTTCGTTCGTCGTGCTGTTGATCTGTGATGTATTATACACAGGCGGGTTTCTGTGGGCTAAATTTAACTCTCACTCATATAAACAGGATTAGCAAAAATAAACAGTGGAATACCTCCGTCAAGGCTCCGCATCATCCAAAAACTCCAACTACAAGGATATCCGGAGCAGGATATTTTCTCAAGGACATCACAATTATTCTTATGATATAATATTTGTGCACATTTGACACCATTTTTTTTTTATATACGTCACATTCCTGAAGAATCCAGAACCAGAAACGACTGAAAAAGTTGATCACATGTAAGCTGAGCAGGATTACTTTCAGAGTAATTAAGTATAATTGCATTTATTCAGCTGTTTTTAATGTTATTATTTCAAAGGGCTGTTTTATATACACTCCTGACACACAGGAGATTGGCGTCAGTGTTTCCACTTTCTACTGTGACTCACTCAAAGCGTAAGATTGACAGAAGCTCAAGTGTGTTTTTAAAAAAATGACATTTTGATAAGTAGCAGTGTAAAAAACAGAGAATAAAGTGTCAGAGTGTCAGTGTGGAGGAGCGAATAAAAGGCCTCCTGCAGTACTGAGTGTATTTACTGTGTCAGAGGTCACAGGGGTCAGAAGGAGGGTCAGGTCTCAGGAGTCAAAGTCTACATTTACCCTCCTAAAAAAAAAAGAACAAAGAGCTGAACTTTGAAACAGGAGGAGGTGAGGACGGGGTCAATACACATTATACGTATGCACAGACAGAGGCTACAGAAACCAGGGAGAAACATATTTAGAGAGAAGGAAACAAATCAACGCATCACAAACACACACACACACACACACACGAGAACTCAAACCCTGAACCGTCCAAATTTAGTCAAAACGCAAACAGACGATGTGCTGCAAACACCATATTTAACACACCAGGGTGCAACGGGGCTCCTAAATAAGGCATCCGAGGTCATGAGAAGCAGCAAAGCGGCCGCTACCATGGCGGCTAAATAAACAACAGCTGCACACACACACACACAAACACACACGCTTACTTCTCCATCTCCATGACAGGATGCCGATTAAACTTAATAATGTGTGTTAATATGTCTACAAATTCACATAATTCAAAGCTCTAAGCGTCTCTGAATTAAACACACACAAACACAGATTATTCAGTTACACTCAAGTCAAAGGGGATTTTTACACTTTAACCGAATCCACACGTTTTAGATATTAACGTTTTTTGGGCAAAAAGTCTCCGGAAATTGCGTCATGTTTTAGCCAATTAAAATACAGAAAAGTAAAAAAAATAAAAAAATAAAAAATGAGGTAATGTTTTTATTTTTTTTAACACTAATGTCAGAACACGAGGCAGGTCTGCCGATTACCAAATGTTTTCTCCTGCTCATTATTCGTATTTATTTTAAAGCAAGTAAAGTTCATTTCCACCCTTCACCCTCATTATCCTTTCGACCAGTCAGGAATTTGGCCACGTAGCTGTTGTTTAAACAGTTTAAACTTTCCACCACTATTCTGAGACTCTCCCACTGCTACTTTGTAGCCTGAGAAATGAGTTGCCGGCTTCAGTAAAAGGAGATTAAATAACTCAGAACTAATTAAGCTTTAAGCTCAAGTACAGGAGTCACCGCTTCATGTTTTGAGAGTTATTACACCAGCTGACAATTTAGATCTGAAGTATGTTGTAGCTGGATTGACTGACTTGTGCTGTTTCTCTGCAGCCGTTGAAAGTGAACATCCAGATGATTCAAACCTCCTCCGGCTGGGTTCCCCGAGCAGACTGCAATCGCTCACAAGAGGATTCTGCATCGAAAACCTCCTTGTGACTGCTTTGGTTGCTGGCAGATTGCTGTGTTCACCTGTGGCTTGTGTGGACGATGCTGACTTGTCCACAAGTGTTTACCGTCCTAGCAGTCGTGAAACTTGAAGTACACAAACACAAACTGGAAACAGAGAACGTTCACCTTCAAAGTAAAAGGTATGTCTTATCGCTGTAATTAACATATTTTAAAAGGCGCTCTTTTACTTTAAAGGCAAACAGTCTCCAGTAGCTTAGCAAGTATTTGTAAGTGCAAACTACGATCAGCCACAGGAGCCTGCTACCAACCAAGCAATAGACTTCTTTGCAACCAATTTCACACTCGCAACCGCTAGCAACCAGTCGAGGATTACACATTGTTTCCAGTCACCTGACCTGTGTGAGTGAGGCCTTAGAGTGTGAGGATAGTAAAGTCTAATAATTATAATATTTGACGTTTGGAAATAAAGCATTTGCATTTTCGCATGTTTGAACATTTGTGACTTTTGTGGGTCTCTAACACGCCCCTTAAATAGTGTGTTTATATATTGCTGCAGAAAAAAGATCAAAAAGAAAACTTAAAATCGATATTTTAAAAACATTCTAGTAAAAACAAATACGATTGTTAGAAAAGTTGAGCAATTCTTTGGTTTAAAGACTTTCAGATAGTTTCATGAAGGAAATAGTGATCACAAAAGGTGGATTATGTAGCAGGATGTTGTTTCACATGGCTCTGGGTCACTAACACAATCCACTACTGCTCTGACACTGAGACACATTCAGGCTCACAGGGAAACTGATACAGAGGAGCTCCGGTTATTGTTCCTCTATAAACATGTACCTGGTTTAGTATCTGTGGTTAAAAGGGCCCCCTGGAGTTTCTACACACACACACACACACACACACACACACACACACACACACACACA